>NC_091035.1:4280000-4477500 GCF_041296385.1 Aphelocoma coerulescens
GAGGGACACAGAGCCATAAGAGGTAAATGTTATCGTGTATTTAGGAACCAGTCATGTCAATGTAATGCCTAGTGAAAATCAACAAATAATGTTGGATATTTAGAGCCACTGGAGGTTAACCCTGGTTAAAAGGTTTCTCACTTCGAGAGTGGTTTAAAATCCCATCACATTGTCACTTTATGTCTGTTACAGGAAAACTGAAAATTTGGCCTTATCCTGTTCAGATGTTTGAGGAATTAGAAGATCTCACAATTATTTCATATCGTGTGTATTCCAAATAATTTCTTTGAAAAATTTAGTCCCTTAATGAATGTACATTTGCTGCAGAGCTTTGCTGCCTGCCCTGTTACCAAAATGACAGAACGAACCCCTTCTCCCTGAGACTGGGGGGTGTGCACACACAAGAGGAATTTTCTAATTTTCTACGTCTGCAAACTTTCTTAGTCAAAAACTGTCTTTGGGGGTGGATTTAAATAACCAAATAACACACGGGAAATTTCCAGCCCTGTTTTAGCGAGTTGAGACATTTATTTTTATTACTTCATGCTCTGGGGCTGAGCTAAGGAAAGGTGAAGGCAATCAGCACAGCTTCGTTTTGGTTTGGTTTCAGACTGAAACCACAAACCCCACACGGCACTGCCAACACTGGCCTTGATTCCATTGCACATTTTGGGAATTTCACAGGATCCAGAGCTGGCTGTGTTACACTTGGTTCAGTTACAAATTCACCACCAAAATCAGAGCCTAACCAGAGGATTCACCTCGTTTTTATCCGTTCCATATAAATATGATTTATGACTTCACCCAAACCAAAAAGAGCTGTCACTGTGAGCGAGGGCCTGGTGGAGCTGGTACTGAGCCAAATCTCACCATTATTTTGACCATCCTTTTCACCCACATCCTTCACCAGTTCGTGTGGCTGCCAGGGGCACAGCCAGGAGAAAGCAGGAACAGAAATGAGACTTTGGGGGCTTTGTGGAAATGCAGGAAACTGAAAACAAGGATTTGGGGGCTTTTTTAGCCTCGTGTTTGGCCGAGAGCAGCACAACAGGGCAGGTCCAGTCTGGAACTATTCCTTCACCCAGGATTGCAGTGTGAAAACCTCAACAACAACAACAACCACCACAACTCTCTCCTGGCTCCTGCTGCTCTGAACTTGCAAATGTCGCTGCTCTCCCAGCTCAGAAATAGCCTGAGACTTGGGAATCCTGAGACTTGGGAATCCTGAGACCTGTGCAAACATTTCCTGCAGCTCAGCGTCTCCCGCAGCCTGGCAGGAGCTCCTGCGTGCAGGGGCAGCGCGGCGGCTGCCAGCAGATTGAGGGGCAGACAGAAATACCGGCAGAGCCGGCAGCAAGCTGTCACTGCTTTTAGCAGCACATGCTCCTCGCTGGGCTGGAATTATATTTCCAGTGACTGCCAGTCCTCCTCCTCAGAAACCTGTTCTTCGTTGGACAAAATGTCAGGCATTAGAAAAAACAAAATAAGGAATGGCATCCAGGGAAAAGCGGCAGCGTCTGTGAGCTGCCGTTGTCGGGGAAACCGGCCCCAGTCTGTCTCCAGCAGGGAATTTGTTCTCAGCGCCTCAGATCAGCTCTGGTTCTCGAGCAGGCTGGGGCTGGGTCCCCCAGCACAGCCCCAGCCAGGCCTGCAGGTGCTGCAGGGCCATTCCCGAGAGCTGCATCCTCCTGCTCTGTTTTCCAAACCCCTGGGAGCTCCCCTGACATCCCGGGCCCCAAGGAGCTCCTGTGAGCTCAGCCCTCCCCCAGCTTCTCCCCAGGGAACACCCAGGGGTTCTGTCAAGCCTTGGGAGCTCTGGAGACCCTCCCAGTGCAGGACACCCAGCTCTGGTGGGAGCAGAGCCCAGCCTGGGCTGGTCCCCCCAAAGCTCAGCTCGGAGGGACCCCAGCCCTGCACCGGAATCCCAGTTCCACCCACAATCCCATGGAGTTCATGTCCTGAAAGGGAATAAATGTCCAAACTGGACCATGCCAGAAGGAAACTGTTTCCTCGTGGCCTGGGGCAGGGCTCACTTGGATTTTGCCCTTTAGGTTTTGCTCCCTGGTTTTCCTTCCCTTTGGCTAAAGCAGTTCTCTGTTGCTGATCTCACTCTTTGAGAACCTGAATATCAACAGCTCTCGAGTTTTCCTTCCTACTCCCGACTGTTTTGATGCTCTTGTATTCTTTAAATGAACCAGAAATGCCCCAAATATTTATTTCCTGTCTCCCTTTCTCTTAAAAAGACCTTTTGGAAACCTGTGCACGTATTTACATGATTTGACCCAAAACACAGATGTAGACGAGCACCTCTACAAAAGGAAAAGGATTAGAGGCAAGAAATTAAAAATTCATTCCTTTCTTCTGTTGTCTAAATTATGATATTTGAAAAACAATTTTCCCGAACTAGGAAGTAAAAGAAAGAGAAATGTGATTTTACCCCCTGTAGATTCCACGTGGCTGCCCTGGCTCTGCTCAGGGGAAAGAGCCATTCTGATTCCACATCACCAAAGAATCTGCTTTAATAGATTTTCATCTTCCTGAGCACTTTGCCCAGGTATTTCTGTGCCGTGAGTCATTCCAGACTAATGGTTGCATTTTAAAAATGACTTCCAGCTCCGCCAGCACCATAAAGCTCATTTCCATTTCATACCGCCCTGCACTCCCACGGAAATTTTATTGGGATTTTTTTCCATGGATGAAAAGATACCCACAGAATTCTCTCAAAATCCAGAGAACTGCTTTTGTCATTGGTTTTATCTCTGGCTACAGCTGGGCCTGGGCACTGCTGGCTTTCAGAGACACTCAGTATAAATCACCAAAAAGGGATCTTGCAGGGTCCAGCGTATTCACACCACACTGCAAGTCCATTCTTCTTCCCCACTTGCAAGGCAGTGCTGTATGAGTTTTATCACATTCAATAACTGACCAATTCCAGAGCAGCTCAGGTCCCTGGTGAGTGAAACAAGGGAGGGACTGGGCTGGGCTCCTGGTCACCATCGGAATCTTCTTTCTCCAGGCTGTTTCTGCCTTTAAAACACAGATTGCAGCCAAGAGCTGCGTTAGTTCTGGGCTGGAAATTAACGGAGTGGAAAACAGGAAATGAGATTTTAAGCCCTTGGCAGCCATGGATGAGCTCCAGGGTTGCCTCTCTGGCCTCTCCTTGACTGATTCCCCCAAGGAGCTCTCACCTGTGGCACAGCAGGAGCAGGTGAGCATCCCTCACCCAGAGCCTGTTCCACGCTACCCCTGCTGTGGAGCGATTCCCAGGGCTTGTTCATTCCTGGGATGAGCTTTGGTGAAACTCCTCCCTGGACTCTGGGGGGTTTCTGTGACAGCACATGGAACACAAATCTGTCCTTCCTTGGACAATCATGATGGTCTGGTTAAAATTACCGAAAGGATTCCTGAGGAAATCCAGTAATTAACCCACACGGTTCCTGCAGCCCCCACTGCCACTGCAGGTGTTGGTGATCATGACCCATTCCCAGGTATTTCTGTGCCGTGAGTCATTCCAGACTAACGGTTGCATTTTAAACTGGAACGCAGTCTTGCCTTTCCTCATTGCCAATACCAGCAGCAATGGTAGCAAAAACCTCGTTTCCAACACAGACAGAAAGAAATAAATCACTCTAGGATTAAGGACTCACTCGGAGCATCGATGGGTGGTGACAGTGTCCGCAGGGCAGGAGGCAGAGCCGCTGCTCTGCTCCTGCCACGAGTGAAGGAGAACCTGTCCGTATCTGTGTTCACTGTTCTGTCCAAAAATCCAATAAATGTCTAGGAATTTGCCACTATCTTTTTTGTATTAGAGGTGAATAGTGCAGATTCTACTGGTGTTTCTCGTCTGGGGCTGGGGGGGTTGGGGGGGCTGTAGTTCTCAAGCTGTTGCAAAAGCTGCTTTAACTGAGCTGTGGAGTTGTCTTGGTTTGTGCTTTACAAGGGAGGGCCAGGACTCGTGGGCAGCGTGCCCTCCTCGTGCCACAGGGTGCCCAGAGCAGGAGCCACTGTGCCCTGCAGCCAGGGCCAGGGCTGAGCTGTCCCTGGGCTGGTGTGTGCCCACAGGGCCATGGCTGTGCCAGCAGAGCTGTGGCTGTGCCAGCAGAGCCGTGGCTGTGCCAGCAGATCCATGGTTGTACCTGCAGAGCTGTGGTTGTGCCCACAGGGCCATGGTGGTACCCACAGGGCCGTGGTTGTGCCGGCAGAGCTGTGGTTGTGCCCACAGGGCTGTGGTTGTGCCAGCAGAGCCGTAGTTGTGCCCACAGGGCTGTGGTGGTACCCACAGGGCCGTGGTTGTGCCCACAGGGCTGTGGTTGTACCCACAGGGCCGTGGTTGTGCCCACAGGGCCGTGGTTGTACCCACAGAGCCATGGTGGTACCCACAGGGCTGTGGTTGTGCCAGCAGAGCCGTAGTTGTGCCCACAGGGCTGTGGTTGTACCCACAGGGCCATGGTTCTGCCCACAGGGCCGTGGTTGTGCCCACAGAGCTGCGGTTGTGCCCACAGGGCCGTGGTGGTACTCACAAGGCCGTGGTTGTACCCACAGGGCCGTGGTGGTACCCACAGGGCTGTGGTTGTGCCAGCAGAGCCGTGGTTGTGCCAGCAGAGCTGTGGTTGTGCCAGCAGAGCTGTGGTTGTGCCCACAGGGCCGTGGTTCTGCCCACAGGGCTGTGGTTGTACCCGCAGAGCCATGGTGGTACCCACAGGGCTGTGGTTGTGCCAGCAGAGCCGTGGTTGTGCCAGCAGAGCCGTGGTTGTGCCCACAGGGCCGTGGCTATGCCCACAGCTGCTCCCTCCGTGTGCCTCGCGAGCCCTCGGTGCAGAGCGGAGCCCGTGTCACCCGTGTCACCCGTCACTGTACGTAGGCCTCACTGTCCAGCCCCAGGAAATGTGTAGCACTTCATGAAGTTCAGGGTGTCCTGCACCGAGCCTGGCACGGCGGGAGGGGAGGGCACGGATCTGCCCCAGGAACAGGGATGGTTCCTCCCGAACCCTGCCAGGACTGACGACACTTGGGTCTGGCAGTGTGGAACACCCAGCACCTGCCGGTCCCCACACTGGGATTGGGAATGTTGACCTGTGGCTGGGATGTCTCCTCAAGCAATCCCTTCAGGTTTCCCCGTCTGGGCACTGGGGAAGGAGGGAGGAATATTTTTAGGTGAAGCTGTAGTTTTTTGCATCCTTTCCCCTTTCAAACCCCAGCCCTCACTGCTGAGCCTCAGGGCTCCCTGAGTGCCTCGCCAAGCTGGATGGGGCACACACGAACCCTGGGCTCACAAATCCAGATTCCTGGTACAGATCTGGGAACAGCAAACTGACATCACCTAATCTGGGATTTGGGAGCGAGCAGAGCTGCCTCCTCCCACGTCTCAGTCAAATTCCTCCCACTGTGACTGATCCCGGCTGATAAATGGGTACAAAAATGTTAAATGTGCACCTTCTGTTGATCTGGCTGAGGTAAAGTGTGATGCTGGTCAGCCTGGTGAGACTCTGAGCAGTGTCAGACAAGAGATAACAAAATTCCCATTGCATTTTCAACTTCCAAAACTTTGGACCAGCTCTTAGGTGAAAACGGGAGGAGGAACTTCAACCTAACCCAACACAAACTATAACTTCTAAAAAGAAAAAAAAACAACCCCACAAGTATTCCTCTAGAGAGACCTCTTTTCTCTTCTGCTCCTTTATTTTTGCAACAAATAGGTTGTGAAAAGGTTGGTTCTTGGCTGCTCTGCCTGAGCCTCCCTCCATGTCCCAGGCTCGGTGTGTTCAGGGTGAAGGGGAGCAGAGCTTTGGACGCTTTCTTTAGGATGAAGCTGAAGGAGTGGGGAAGGGAGACAGAACACGGGATCAAAAGCATGGCCTTGGCTTCATACCACACTTTCTGTGCCTTGTTCTATCGATGTAAATTCTGAATGTTGTACAGTAGAGATACTTGGGAAAGACTCCTTGGAAAAGGCTGCACTGGCTTCTTTTTTCAGCACATGTACATATATAAATATATATACATATATATATTTGGTAATGCCAACCAGCTGTGTTATATTGTCCTGGAGAAGTCAAACTGGACAGTTTGGGTGTTTCTGTAGAGTTTCACACCTGTACGGCCCCGGCCTTTGGAGAGAAATGTACAGATGGGAATAATGGATATCGGCTATTTATGAATAAAGAGTCTTTTACTGACATCTGACCCTGCTGTCCCTTCACTGCTGGGGTCAAACAAGGCACGGCACTGGCAACGTTGGATTCCATGGAGGTTTGGGGGTGGTTTTTTTCGTTTGTTTTAATAATTCAGTTTATTTCCCTTTCAGAACAGCCCCCCAAAACCCTTCCCAGGCCATCCCAGAGACTGAAGGTGGGACAAAGCTCGGAGGCACCCCCAGCACTGTCACACCATCAACCCTCCGTGGGTGACAAATGGGAGCCTGGGCCCGGCCCTCACCCTAAGTGGGCTGTAATAAAATGAGTTGTTAATGCACGCAGAGCAGAGGTGCAGGACAAGTGCCATAAATCGGGATCTCCTGCCAAGATTTTACTGCCTGCTCTGAAGTTGTTATCAGCACAGACACCCAACGCCATCTCCTGTCACGCCCCCCTTTAGAACCAACAGCACCGGCATTAATGGCCCTGAAAGGCCCTGTAAAAGCAGCCGGGATTCATTGTGTTTGCAGGGAAATGGTGGCTGCTATCGTAAGGAGTTCATGCACTGGGATTTAAGGAACAGCCACTTAAAAATGCTGCTGCAAGGAGAGGCTGCTGTGGGGGAAGGTCCTGGTTTGGGCCATTTCAGTCATTCTGAAAACACAACCCCAAGGTGACATTTCCAACACCAAACCCCACCTATTTATTCTTAAGCATCTCAGAAATTATTATTTAAAAAGGACTCAATTTGCAAACAGCTCTGAAAGATTGCATTTAACGAACTATCAATTAAAATTTGTCTAATTCAAGCCTGAACCTACCAAGAAAAATTGAACTGACACCTCTTAAATGAGACCTTGAGCATCAAACTAGAAAGTCCCCCAAACACACCTGCAAATGGATTAATGAAGCACTGTGAACCTTAATGTAATTGCAAAAGGAGTAATTCCAGAACCTGCCAGGAATAAAGGGGCACTGAGCCCCTCGCCAGCCAAGCAGGACCTTGAAGACATCCCAGACTCGTTTAGAGCCACCAAATGTCCCCAGAGCAGGAGGCTCTGGCACAGCCCGTTCCTGTGGGGACAGGGAAAAGGGAAGGAGAGGAAAAGCTTCTCTCCCTGCCTGTGTTTATTTCTTGCTGTGCTTTGAGGCCATTTGGTTGCTGACTCAAATCCTGTAACCCTTCTGTTGTGACAGGAGGCAACACTGCAGAGAAAACTCCTGGTTACAAACACCAGGGACTAATTTAAACCAAACTGAATAAATCCCAATCTGGGCTCTGCTAAGAAGCTTTGCGCTTTTTTACTTTTTTTTTTTTTTTCCTCTTCTGAGATATCAGTTGGATTTTATTTTTTTTTATTCCAATACTTACCTGCAGACTGTTTTCCCTTATTTTGGTTTTTTTGTTTGTTTGTTTTTTTGGTTTTTTTTTGTTTGTTTGTTTGGTTGGTTGGTTTTTTTCTTCTTTTTTCCCCTTAGTTCACCAACAGCCACTCGCAGATTCAAACCCTAACTCATGGTCAGTGCCCAAAGTCCTACGGAAAGCTTTGTTAGAAAAACATTTAAATAAATCACAGGCTCTTAAAAATGGATTCAGAGTTCAAAACGAGCTTTAAAGCAGGTCCTTCAAAGAGCTGAGTTCCAAAATCCCGAGTTTTGTCTGGGATCTCGGGGTGGGACAGACTGGGCTGCGCAGGAGGGCTCGGAGCTCTCCATCACCTGCTGCAAGGGTGATTTCCCACCAGAATTAGTGGGAAGGGTGCTGAAGAGCAGCCACTGAGATGGAAAAAAATACCCCCGGCTTTGTGGGAGTGTGAAACAATCAAATACTGGCATTTAGGGCAGCCCCCGTGCCCTGCAGGGAGGGCAGCGCTGGCTGTGCCTGCACTCGGGGGCATCCCAGGACTTCCCAGGGACATTCCAGGGGCACAAACATCCCCACGCCAGGGCCAAGCTGTGCCCACAGCCCACCCTCAGCTCGGACTGGTCCCAAACCCCCGGGACCTGCGGGATGCCAGCATTTCCTGCCCTCTCAGTGGGGTGAGCAGCTCATTAAATCTTCCCGGCAAGGTGATTTTATTACCAGCTGCCAGGCCCAGAGATTTACTGCCCCATTCTTCACCTGCCCTCTCGCTGCTGCTTATTCCTTTGTATTTGTTAATGGCCTTTTCTCGTGTTATATAATCCTGTCAGGAGTGTGAAAATGTCTCTCAGGACTGTTCATGGGGTGTAAATCACGCGGCCCGTGGCGCTGACAGCGCTGAGTGTTGGTGGCAGGAGCCCCGGCCTGTCCTCCAGTAATTGTCAGCACATGATAAGAAAGTGTAAGATTTAATAAGGTCATAAAGCAGAATGGCAGGAGCCGGGCTGAACGGTATTTTTTTCATTAACATTCAGAAAATCTGGGTTCGGTGGGACAATAAATTAACAGCAGCTGAGCAGAAATGACCCATTTGATTATTCAAGACTTTCCAGGAGCGCGGGGGAAGCAGCAGGGCCGGGAGCACCTCTGCCATTCCCACAGCAAAGAAATTCCTCTGTGCCCTCAAAGCTCTGCTCCCCGGGCACCGAGCTGAGTTCAGCCACAGAACCACGCTCGGGAGGGGGGAGAAGCGAGGCTTCGCAGCTGATTTAGCTTTGAATGGAGTGAAAGCAAATATTCCCATCACAGCTGGTGCGCGCTGGTGGCAAAGAGCTCCGTGCTGACTGCCAGGTTACAGCGAGTTCCCAATGCAGAACCCCAAACCGACACCAGTAAAGTAAAATTTTAAAAAGTTATGAAAAGAAAAACAGAGGTTCTGCCTTCCCCACTCAAACATCTTCCCCTCAGAGCAGTCACAGCCCCCCTTTCTTTGGTGCCCTCGTGTCCTCAAGCTCGGGGCAGCTTCTGAAGCCACACCTGGGACACAAACTGACCTTAACCCCCGTCCCTTCCCTGTGAAGCAGCAGCAGCTTCCCCCACACCCCACGAGGTCCCGGCCCTTCCCAAAGCACAGGTCCAAGGCTTCCCCACGAGCCTCGGCACTGAGAAATACCCGAACCACTGCTGTCACTCCTGTGAGGACTGGGACGTCTTGGGCTAAAAAATCTGATTTTTAAAGGTGCTAATTAGCAGCTGAGCTCTTCTGAGAAATGTCACCCCGTTTGTGGGTGACAAACACCTCTGAGAGCAGGACCCTCGATTCCCTCATCCCCATTTCATGGATGTACAGATAAATTTTCCCCCTCATTACCTGGAATCGTTCCGGTTTCCTGCTCAGACACTTGCCCACGGCTAGCAATTATTTACTGCTCATTATCACGGTCTCCTGTCAGATTCAGGGAGCTGGGACTGAGCAGGAAACAAGGAACAGAAATCCCGGGCTTATGGAAACACCAACAACATTAAAATTCAAAGGAAGAAGAAGTACCTTAAGCTCCTACGCGATTTACAAACTTCCCGAGGAGTGACAACCATTCCTGAAAGGATTTGTTACCATCAGACCAATTTAAGGGGCTGTGACAGTGCTGAACCCTCTGCATTTAACATTGACGGGGAAAGAACTTCACAGTTTTGCTTCACAGAAAGTCAATTAAATTTTGACTTTGGGAAGGTGCTGTGATTTCCTTCCGTGCATCCTGTCCTTCACTAATTATTTCTCTGTTTAATTCTCGCTGCCAGGGAACGCACTCAGAGCTCTCTGCAAACAGGAGGCTCATTAAAGCCCTGCTCCCGAGTTCACGGAGATTACAGATGTGCACCAAAAAATGGATGCTCTTTAAAAAGTGCATTCCCCCCCCCAATTCTCCTTGAAGAATGAGTTCCATCCTGGCTCATTTTCCTAAACAGCTGATGAGTCCCTTAGGAAATATCCCAGACAAGCAGGGCCCATTTCTTTCCGTGCTTATTTCAGTTCCCAGTAGCTGGTGCTATTAGAGATGCAGAAGGGTAATGAGGCAGCAGAGGCTGTTATTGGGGACCCTGCTGGAGGGATGAGGGGCTGCCAGGGCAGGAGCCTTGCCTTGGGCTAGCTGGAATTGGAATTTTGGGGGTAAATTAACAACTGGACGTGAGCCCAGATGGGAAATGCTGCCTGTGCCCTGCAGGGCTGGAAACATCTTCTGACATTAATACAGAAAGGGGAGGGGGTGGCACCTGGGCAGAGCAGGAAACACCTGGAATAAGAACCTTCCTTGGGTTCCTGACAGGCCAAGGGGATGCTCCGGCTGCCTCTGGATACTCTGCACGAGGAATTTTACAACTCCCTCCATCCTTCCCAGCACTTTCAGGATTATTTTTTATCACTAACCAGGGAAATCACCTCATTATCTCCATTATTATTCCTAACAGCGCCGGGAACGTTCTGAGGTGTTTCACTGAGCAGTTTAAAAACCAAGCCAAATCCACCAGGCTGAGAAACACCAGAGCAAAGTTTAAATTAATGGGTTTTACTCCCTCCCCAACAGTTGTGTTTGTGGGAAGCTTTCATTGGGCTGGACTCGGGGAGAGGCTGGTGCCAGGCACAGTCACATCAGATCAGGGCTCCAGGAGAACTCGGGAATGAGACAGACACAGCTCCTTCTGCTCCCACTGTGCCCCTAATCACCCACCCTGGGTGTTAGCAAACCTCCTCGTGCTGTCACAAGCGGCCCCAGCGCTGAACTCTGCCTTGTCCGGGCAGCTTCATCGCTCATAAACACAGCAACCACAACCAAAGGCTGCTTATGAAACATTGATTCCTCACTGTGCATTGACCCCTCCTCCGAGGCCTTTTATTCAAATTAGAGTAAACCCATCCTAGAAACCCGAGCATTAATTGTTATTATTCCAGGCTCCTGAAACACGGAGTCCTCCAGGAGCAGAGACCCAGGGCTGGCAGAGTGAGACAGCACAGCAGGAATTAAAGGCAATCAGCAGAACCTAAACATGTTAATTCTCACACTCAGAGCCAAACTGGGACCCTTAATGGCAGAGGGAACGGCTCTGTCCCTGCCCGCAGAACAAACCCCAGCTGCTGATCCCGGCTGGTGGCTGCACGGTGGCCACACAGGATTGGCCAAACCTGGACCCCTGAGCACATCCAGGCACCCTCAGAGCCAGAATTTGCCAGACCTCTGGTGTTGTAAAGCCTGTCCTGGATGCCATGAGAAATCCAACAGGTTCGCTGCAACAGCTCTGAAGACAACCAGGAAACGCTGAGCAGATGCCACAGCTGCCCAGCGTCACCGTCTGCCGTTGTCCTCTGTGACTCCCGACGTGCAGCGCTCATTCCAACGTTTGATTTTAATGAATCCATTCAGGGGTTATTAAAATCACTGCCCCTCCCGCCAGACAGAAGAGTGGCTTCACTCAAAGACAAGAGTTCAGCTCAAGTCCAGGGGCTGCAGCTCGAGTGGCAGAGAATGAGAAGTGGGACACTTTTAACCTGTCATGGAGAGGGTTCCATGTGGGAGAACCCCAAAGGACAGCCAAGGACCAGGAATGGCAGGGAAATCCAGACTCTTTGAAGGGGCACAAGCTGAGCTCTGCTCCAGGGGGAGATGGACTCGGGCTGGGATAAAGAAAAGACAATTAATTGCTCTGGTTCCTGCACAGTGCCCGCTGCTGAGCCCGTTACAGCCACAAGGAAAAGCAACACAAAACAGGTTTGTTGGGTTTTTTCCCTCTCCCGAGCACCACGTCATTGACACCCATTTAAATATTCAGCAGAGCGAGGGTTCTGCTGTTTAGCCTCATCACACCGTGGAAACACGGGCTGCGTTCACCCTTCAGATTTCCCAGCAGAAATTACACAAGCCTGGTGTGAGCTGAACATTTGCGATAAGCAAACCTCCTCCTGCTGCTCAGGAGCTGAGACCTGAGCTCCTCGATTTTCCGAGTGGCTGCAGCTCCCACCCCTCTGCAGGGACCGAAACCTGCCTGGCTGCACCTGTGCTCCCTCACTGCCCAAATTCTGCCCTGACAGCCGCTCAGAAATACCCTGAAAACGCGCAGGGCTGGACTGGCCGCAGGAGCGGGGCTGGGGAGGGAGAGCAGCTTCTGTAACATCCCAGATGCCGGGAACACAGAAAATCCCCAGACCCAGAACAAGGCACGGTGCTCCTGCTGTAACCCAGGCGCAGGAAAACACCATTTCTGCTCCTGGAAGCATTCATCACTGCCAGTGTCCCCGGAGGGGCTGTCACTGCTGCTCCAGGCTGGCATCTGGCAGAGGGGGAGGCACAGGGGGAATGCAGAGGAGACGGGGGAGAAGCTGCCAAGGAGACGTAATAAATTCATTTCTCCAACACAGGACCAAGCTTGGCGTTAAATGTCAAGTGCTGGATTAGCAGCTGGGGGGGAACAAATCTCTGTTTCAGCCTCTGAAATCAAAGTCGATTGGGCCAACTAAAAGGCTGAAGGAGGTGGCACCTGGGAGTGAATATAGAAAGGATTTCATCGTCTCCCCTGCCTGGAAATTCAGGTAAAAGTGTTGCCCTGCAGAGGTTCAGCGGGGTCCCTTCTACCCTTGTCCCTTCCCTGTCCTTGAATTTCTCCTTCCAGGTGAAAGTGAAGAGCCTGGAGAGGCTGAGCTGTTGCTGTTCCCAGCGCAGCACCGAGCCCGGCCTGAGGCGATGCTGCTCCGCACGCAGCAAATGCCAAGAAAATTAAAACTTTCTTCCTTTCTTCCTTAATTTTTTTCCCTCCCATTGAAATTCAACATCCACTCCAGCGAAGCTCTCTGCTGCTGGGTGACCTTTGTGTGACATTTGCTTTGCTGGGAGCACCAGGAGTGACCAGCCCAGCCCCGGGCAGGGAGGGAAGGAGTGGGGTGAGCTGGCTCTGGGGGTGCGGGGAGGATCCTGGAATCACAGCCCTGGACACAAGGACAGAGCTCTGCCTGCCAGGTCTGCCCATCGTTTGTCACCACACCAGCACGATTCCACCTGGGACAGCGCCAGAGTCCCTGGATTCTGGGATCAGGGCACCTCCCTGGTGGCACCAAGTGACAACGGTTTAGCACAGGTGCCAAAACAGAGTCACCTTACAGCCTATCAGCTTTGTATCTTTGATATATTTGACCTCTATTTATTCTGCTTCCAAACTCTTCATGCCAACAGTTGATTCCTCCTGCTTAGAACAGGAAAGAGGTAAAAAGCACACGAGTGGTAGAGCAAACCCCAGCAGAGCCATCCATGAAACAACAGAGAGAAAAATAATCCACTTTCCAAACTTTTATAAGGCATAAATGGGTCTGTGTTAGTTCTGCAGGATTCTTGATCCAAAAAAAATATATAATTAGAAAATGAAACCTTTCTAGCCGTTAGCTCTCACAGTCTGGGGGTTTAAAACACTTCTGTAAATAGAATTATCTGCTTCAGAGACATTAAACCCACCAGTGGAATCTCTTGCGTTACCACATCGTGAACATCTGACCTCCAACACGGGGAAATAATGAAAAATTAATGGATCCAGATGTGCCAACCCTGCCAATGGCAGATGTTCATTTTACACACCATTTAGAAATCCCCAGTGCATTGGAGTACATGAGGATAAAACGATGGAATAATGGGAAGAGAGGGAACAGTGCTGGGGAGTGAAATCTGCACCTTCCCGGGAGGTGGAAATGCAGGGAAGGGCAGGAGGTCACACTGAGAACGTGTCCCCTTTTTATGGCAGCAGCTCTAACTCAGGGACTTCTCTCTGGACGCTGCTGGGGTTGTCCCAACACCTTCGTCCAATCATTCCTAAAGGTGCCAGCATAAAGAACAAGTGGCAAAGAGTTTGAAGGAACAAAACATGGTCAGAACTCACCCCCAGCAGGAATTTGCCAGCCTCGATCCATTCCTCTGCCATGAACGACCATTTATCTTTTTTTCTCCTTTTGCTTCTAGAGCTTTTGTCCTCTTGGAGATTATTTTTGCCTCTTTTCTGCCCCTCCCACCTGGCACTGACCCCTTAATGAGGTCCAGATGGAACCATCCCTCCTCAGCTCTGCCTGTCCTGCCCGGGGGTTTCACTGTGATGCCTTCGGGTTTAACTTTTATATTTTTCAAATCCTGTACTGCCTGGTGTGTAACTCTGAAGTTTCTTGTAGCCTGTTAATTTCTGCTCTCTCATGCTAGGTAGACATAACAAAGCATCAACCAGACATAACAACTGCACCACAACCCCACTAATGCCCCCGTATTTAGGAGGGATCCGTTGTTCCATCCCTGAGGTTCTGCACAGAGTTCCTGCAACCCAAAACCGCATCCCTGAGCGGAAAAGCCTTCAGAAAGCTGCTGCTGGGAGTGTTCAGGTGTCCAGGGACACTCCCAACCCCTTCCCCCCACTCCTGCAGCCCCTTGCACCCTCCCTGGGAGCTTTGGGGCTGCCCGGGACCATGTGTGGATGTGATCCTGAACAATTTGTCCCAGCAGGCTCTGAAAGCCCTGGCTGGGAGCCTGTTTGTGCTCAGTGCTTTGATAACAACCCTGATGACCAAACCTGAGAGCAGGGAGGGGAGATGGGAGCTGGTGGTGGTTGAAGATCAGCTCAGTGCTCAAAGCTCAGCCTTGCAGCAGCAATCCTGACTCGGTGCCTTTGATTTGCACACAGGTGACAAAGGCACAGTTCTATTGACCAGGCAGGATCGATTAAAGCCCTGCATGGAAATGTTCTCTGGGGCTCTCTGTCCTCCCCTTGGAGGGTGTGAGGTGCTGCAGATCCATCCTGGTGACAGAACACATCCAATTCCTGCTGGATCTGGGTCACCATCCACCCTGGAGGAGGCAGGAGCAAGCTCTCAAATCATCTCAGCCGCTGACACAGATCCCCACACAGACCCCAGACAGCACAGGGAACCTCCTCCCCAGCCCTGCGTGGAATCAAGAGGAGAAAAACTGGCATTGAAAGGGAAAGAACCAAACCTGAGTTCAGTGCTTGGGAAGGGAAACTGCTGAGGTCTCCCTGTTCCATTCCCAGCTCCAGGTGCAGGGTGCGGGGCACTGGGCTGGATGGGGGCACTGGGCTGGGTGCTGCTGTGATTTTCCTCTGTAAAACACCCCCCAACAAACACCTAAGGCAGGACAGAGACAGGGCTGCAGCATGGGCACCGCTGCCTGCCCAAGGTCACACATTTGGCCTGTGGCACAGCTGGGCTGGGCTCACAGGAGCCACAGGAGTGCCTTGTCCTGTTAGAGCAGAGCCCCGGAGCTGAGCAGACAGGAGGACACGCAGTGCCCGAGCCACCCACCCCAGGGGGACAGGAGACGTGTGGGGACAGTGGCCTGGGCTGCCCTGGGAAGGCTCATCCCACCCCGTGCTGCTCGCTCAGCATTCAGCAGGTGGACATGAACTGCAGAGACTTTATTTACCACTTTATGGGCAATAACACAAAGATTTATCAATCCCCAGAGGGGAAAAAAAAAAAACGGGGAAAAAAAGCGCCCAATTTCTCAGCTGAGATTAGAGAGAAATAGGGAAGGGGCAAATCCTCGGAGCACAAACAGATTGCACTATTTATGTATGAAAATGTTTTCTGCATCTATAAACTTACCGTGCCCAAGCACTTTAATTAATTGCAGGGGTTGCCATGGTAACCTCCCTAACTCAATTATAGCTCTGCAGAGGTGAGTGTGCTTGTGCCAGAGCAGGTACCTCGTGCTGGGGCTGCGGTGGGGAGCAGCTCCCACGGAAATGGGAGCACGGTGGGGTCTCTGGCAGGAGGGGCAAGGGCTGCTGCGGACCTGACCCCCAGCGTCCCAACAACTCGAATTATCCCGGTTCCACCCACTCCGCAGCCCTCTGAGGGATGACACAACACGGGAGCACCGTCAACAGATTGGTGCCCAAGTGTCTGACTAAACACAGCTGATTTCCCTGGCTCCAGCAGGGCTGGGCAGAGCAGCAGCGCGACAGGTGGAGAGGAGATTTTGGGGAGAGAACTGCAGCTCCTGACAGGCTGCGGGAGCCCCAGGGCCCCGGGTGAGGGGGACAGAGCTCCCACAGCGGGACCTCAGCAGGTACAGCTCACCTGCCCGGCCCTAAAGGTCTGCTCTGCGCAGATCCTCCCTCTGACACTGCCGAATTCAGCCTCTTGTTTGTGCCTCAGCCCCCACCTGTAAGATCAGGGCAGCACCTCCTGGTTCCTGAACAACTCAGAGACAAAAATTATCATCAGCTCCGAACGGGCAAGGTCTGTTTGAAGGTTCCTATCAGATTAATGATCATTACCACAGGAGTTACTATTCACTCCGAGCCTCACAAAGACCGAATTTCTTCCCTGCACCACATCAGACAAACCATCTGCATCACAATCAGCGTTTGCCTCCAGACAGTTCCAAAGCAGAGGCAATGACCCCTCCGTGTGCCATGGATCCGAACGATCAACAGGAAAACAAAGGCAGGAAAAAGAGAACGGAGAAATGACATTTCCTCAGCGTTATCGCCTGCGATCTGTGCGATGATAACCTTTCCATCCATCGTGAAAAGTCACCTGCCACGTGAACGGGCTCCATTCTCCCCACACCTGCTCTGCTCTTATCTTCGTTCCTCTGGCACCTCTTCCAGGACTCGTGTGACAAAAGGCACCCTGCCAGTCCAGCTCACGTGTCTGTCACCCCCTGTCCTGAACGTGGCTGTGGCAGGATGTTCCTTTGCCCCTCTCCAGGTCCTGCCACTCGAGTTAAGTGTCCTTTTCTCCCATTTTAAATTAAATGCTTTGTTAGGTACCTCTAAAGGTGTCTCTGGTGAGACTCTGTGGTATTTCTTCCCCTCTCTGCCCTCATCCTTCAAGGTCACGGACAGAGACTCCAGCTTGTTTCATAAAGGTTAAATGCAGCTTCCAGAAGAGGAGCTTGAACTTTGGAGATCGGAGGGAGAGAAAAAGCAGCCCCCTCAGAGAATACAAATTGCTTTGTGAGCAGCAGTGAGCGGGGAGGATGGAGCAGCAGCTGGACAGAAAACAGCAGCTCCCATCCTGAGCAACAGCTTCATCTGTCTGTGCAAACCCACTGCTCCCTTCCTGCCTCTGCAGAGCAGGAACTTGCCAGAGGCTTTTTCTTTCAGCAGAGCCCCCACCAGCTTGCCCGGGCTCCCTGAAGGATGCACAGAGTTAACTCTTCAGAGCTGGCATCTCCAGCCTGGCAGGCGAATGGATGCTCCCTCGAAGTCACAGCACTCAGAGCCTCAACAAATTTTGCTCTGCTCTTCACCAGGCACCTTCAATCACAAATTCCTGCTCTCATCCTCCTAGGGCTGGGATTAGCCCAGTTCAAAGGATCCCACTCTTCAGGAAAGGTTTTTACTTCATTTTTCATTCTCTGCTTTTTTTCCCTGTGCCCACCCGATTTTGCTGGGTTACCAACAGAGAACTGCACAAATGCCCAGGGTTTTATGCTCAGGGTTGTGTTTTCCCCAGGCTGCCAGTGCCAGGTCCCCTGACTGATGCTCTCCCACTCTGAGGGAATCCTCCCCACAGCCCCAGTTTGTGGGTGCACACCTGTGCAAATGCCCCCTCAAATGAGAGCCTGGAACAACAGAAATCCCAAACCTCTCCAGTGGAATCCCGAACAACAGGTGTTACAGGGAGAAGTTGGCCAAGCAGCTCCAAGTCTCCTAAGTGGGCTCTACTAAACTGAGGCTGGGTTTATAACACATCCAGAATTTTCTTCAGTCTATCAAGGCTCCGTCTTTAAAAGTTTGGTGGTTTTTTTTGCTCCTCAGCGCTGTACTCACACAGTTGTGGTAACTGGATGTGATTTTTGCCTTGGCAGGGTTTGTGGAGGCCGAGGCTGGCAGGGAATTAATCCCTGGCTCCCTGGCAGAGCAGCAGCCTCTGGGGCCCGGGATTATCAAGGTTAGTTTAGCAGCAAGCTCTGCTCGAGTGCATCAGACATGACTGGACATCTCCAAGGGCCAGCCAGCGCTGCTGAGGAATTCCAAAAACATCCTCCTGCAGAGAGACATTTCTGCTCTCTTCACACCAGTTTGGTTTAACCCGTTAGAGGCACAGCAAAGCTGTGGTGGGAGCCCCACTTCAGGCTGCAGTTGTTTCTGTAAATTCGGGGTTTACAATCTCTTGATTAAATTATATATGAGATTTCTCCTTACTTCCAACTGATGGCTGCACTGGAATCACCCGTGAAAAGAGCTGCAGGATCTTTCCATAGGTGTTTAATTCCTATTTGTATGTGTAAATACGTGTGTTAAAACAGGTTGAATGGATGGGTTAAAACAGGTGCAAAAAGTGGTAAATCAGACACTTCCCGTTCCAGTTCTCATTATTCAAGAGCGAGGGAGAGCAGCGGACCAGAAACAAAACTCACAAAGCCCAGGACATGTTGTGTGCCATGTGCTGAGCAGCAGCAATCAGACATCAAAATTCCAAACAGATAAAAAAGCCAAACCAAGCTCACACACTGAGAAAGTTCCACCTTTGCATGGATTTAAGGCAGGAAAAGAAAAATTGACCTTGCTTCAAGGCATAAATCGACCTCTAATGGATTAGGATTTTTCCTGCGAGCAGGTCTTAATTAAGAACTGCACAAAATCACTTTGCAGCATTACTGTGAGTGGCAGCCACTTCTGGGGAGTTATTAAATTCAAGTGCTGCTGACGGGATCGGGCCATGCGGCCACTCCCAGGCCACCCAAGGGATCAGCTCCACACAGAGCTCCAGTGGGTCACAGTCCTGGTGGCTTTGGAAAAACCAAAGGGGACAATCCCCCCACGAGTGCCCTGCCCATCCATTGCCGTGGTGTTCCCGGAGCTGTGCCCCAGGGAATTGTGCAATGAGGGGTGCAGGGCTCTCCCGGGGGCTGGGGCCGAGGGTTGGGTTGGGTGCAGAGCCACCCACCAGCAGGGATCCAAGGGGACACACCTGGCACGGGACACACCTGGCAGGTGACACACCCGGCACGGGACACGCCCGGCACGGGACACACCTGGCACGGGACACACCTGGCAGGTGACACACCTGGCACGGGACACACCTGGCACGGGACACACCCGGCACGGGACACACCCGGCACGGGACACACCTGGCACGGGACACACCTGGCACGGGACACACCCGGCACGGGACACACCTGGCACGGGACACACCTGGCAGGTGACACACCCGGCACGGGACACACCTGGCACGGGACACACCCGGCAGCCCAAAGACACCAGCCCTGCACTCGCCCACATCTCCTCACGTCTCCTCTCCTCCCGCTGCCCGGGTTCACCTCCCAGGGCAGCTCAGAGGAGGAATCAGCGCTGACCTCTCAACCCTGCGCCTCTTCCCAGCCCTCCCAAAGCCGCTAATTAATGCATCCCAGCACAGCACGGCCCCGCTCCTGCTGCTGCAGAGCCCATCTGCTCCTGATCCCGCCCTGAGCACTCCCGGGAAGGGCTCAGACCAGCCACACCACGGGTCTGCCCCATTTACACCAGTGCAGGCCATGGCCACGCTGGTCAGAGGCATTCCCTGTGCACAATTACTGGGACAATTACTCCCTGAAGCATCAGCAGCCGTCATGTTTCTCCAGGAAATTCAGAGAAGGAAGCACAAAGATACTGAGAATCCAGCTAATGCCACGAGAAAAGGTCACAGAGGAAGCTGAGATCACAAGCAGTGTCAGGATTATCCCTCTTCCATCTCTATTTCAGCTCTGGTTTTTTATAAAAAGCAAAGTCTGCGGAAACTCGAAGCTTAATACTGAAAGGTAGATGCTCATCTACACCAACACCACCGCCCTTGGAGCACCAATCTTTGAATCTAAACCTCTCTGTGAACCTCACACTTGATCCCACACTTTGATTTAGTAAAGAATTATATGCATAGCATCATCTGCGGCTTTAGAGAGGTTCTGTAAAGGGATTTTTAGCAAAGGCAGTGAACAGCTCTGCAGAAATTGTCTCCCCTCGGGTGGAACAGAAGCAGGTGTGGGCAGGATCCTGTGAGCAGTGCCAGCAACCCCAGAGCTGACCCTGTGAGGGCTGACCCTGTTGCACACCAACTTCTGAATGCATTTAACCCAAATTCTCTCTGCTCTGATGAATTAACTGCTCTCCACCAGAGAGACACTGGGAACCTGTTGGGGAAAATAAACATCCCAAGAAAAATCCCACCAATAACCCCTCCAAACCATTTAACAGTTGGGAAAAACTTAATCAATGATTTTTTCCCCTCCCTTCTCTTGTCAGCAGCTCTTCAGAGGAAATAAACATTCCATGAGCCCCTTTTGTAAACTGAAAACAAGCAAGGCTTTTTTTTTTTTTTTTTAAATAACAATCCCCCAACAAATAACTTAAAAAACACAGGCCCACAGTGGGATGCAATCTATTCTTCAGGCCTGCACCTTATCCCACTTAATTACTCCACAGGAGTAAATTCCCTCTTAGTGGCAGCTGCCAACCCATGACCTTTACATCACAATTTTTCCCAAACTTCTGAGAGGCCCCCAGATTTCCTAAAGGTAGTGCTAAGCTGGTATTCAGGTGATGCCATCTGAAACGATGGTGCTGCATAACTGTTTTCCTGAGATCATTCCCAGGGAGATCCTGATGCATTATTTACACTCCTGCGTGGACAAACCACTGCGGAAGTGCAGAACGAGTAATAAAATGATGTTACCCTGACGTTCCAAACTGCAGGGGGAAGAAAACATTTCCAGCATATTCTTAATGCTAAAAGCGTATTTTCCATTTTCATTGAAGTCAGTCTTTTGTAAAACACGTTAATCACCCGTCACACAGGCGTCAGGGTATCCAAGGGAACCCCGAGCCGGGATCTCATTCCAGGCTGCCCAGGTACCACAAAGAATCATCGCTAGCTCCCAAAAAAACTAAACAAATGCAGAAACCAGAGAGGGTGAGGAGGGAAGAGCAACTGGTGAGTAAACCTGGCAGGAGCAGCCCCAGATTCCGGAGTTATTCCTTGTCTGCCTCACATCCAGAGCCAGGTGATTACAGGAACAGATGTAGAGCTCTGGAAAGCCAATGAATCAATGCACAGTTAAATTACACAGCCCGTGAAAATCAATGGAAGCACAAGATATAACACCAGGATATAAAAATCCTGCAAACAATAAATAAAGCAGAGCCATATTTAGGGACTGTCTTGTTATTTATCTGAAGCAGGGCTTGGGCTCATTGTTCACACCTGAGCAAATCACTGCCCAAAAATGAAGCTCACAATGCACCTCTCCCATCTCCCCCTTAAATGCCAAATATCCTCACATTTACAGCAATTTCCTCTATACACCTCAGAGTTTCTGAGTGCAGCACCCTGCCCTTGTTCCTCTTCCCCAGAGAGGCCAGTGCAGGATAACAATTCCCTGAGGATCAGCACTGGAGGGGCTGGAGAACCCTGGCAATCAAATCAGTCCAAACCAGGCACCCACTTCAGGTGTAACACCTCCAGCATCTCAGGGTTATTGTTTTAAATCCTGCTTTTTCTTTGCTTCTATTTCTTTTTCAAGACAAAGGAAGAGAAAGAGAGCTGCAGTCAAATTAATGTGTATTTATAGCAGGCATTGATTGCACTATTTATTCATGCTCTTTCTGGCAACTCAAATCAGCCCCATGTCCTTAAGGGGCTCAATTTCCTCCTCACTGATCACCTGGAGCATTTTCCCGAACTCTCTGTGGTCGCACTGATTGGGCTGGGACAACTCCTCTCCACACACCTCCGTCCCTCTCAGTGCTCCTGAAGAGGCCACGAGCTTCCTGCAGGACATCTGAAAGGATTTTCTGGTATTCTGCTTGGAGAAGGCAGCGTTAGAGCCATCTCCCCCCATCCCACGGAGAACGGCCGGTGGGAGGTTCAGGGGTCCTGGGTAATGCAGATTAAAGCCTCATCAGGCC
Organism: Aphelocoma coerulescens; assembly: GCF_041296385.1. NCBI lineage: Eukaryota > Metazoa > Chordata > Aves > Passeriformes > Corvidae > Aphelocoma > Aphelocoma coerulescens. The sequence goes on from NC_091035.1 coordinate 4,301,931, forward strand.
CCTTTTCTATCTCTGTGGCACAGACTCATTTTCCAGGTTCAGAAGCCTCTGGAACGTTGCCAAAGGGAGAAAGGACCGATGGTTTCAGCAGTTCTGGTCCAGCCCCCCCAGGGCTGCAGGGTGACACGGAGGTGGCAGTGGCTGCACAGCCCCGGCCCCAGCGGGAGCAGCAGAGCAGAATCCCACTTTTCTGTGGCTCCCAAGGCCTGGAGCAGCAAACACTGTGTCCAACCCAAAGCTGAAGGGCTGAAGCTCAGCACCAGTGGCTGTTCCTTTGCCCCCCTCAGCTCACACCCCCTGAGCCCCACAGGTGCCCTCCCCTGCACGGCAGAACTCCTGGAGCCTGCCCTCATTATTGTTTCATAAACTGCGGGGTTTAAGGCTTGTTTGTGTTACAGCTGCTGGCGTTAAGGTAACACTTACCCCGAAGCTTTCATAAAACTTTCAGAGCTGCTATTATTTTTAACCTGCTGCCAGAGGCGAATCTTCCAGGAGGAGGCAGCTCCAGGAGACGCCGAGTTCCTCCTGGCAGGACAGACTCTGTGTCCTCACCAGGGCTGGCAAAGTGCAAACCAGATCCCCCTGCCAGTGCCACCAGGGCAGAACTTTGGCTCAGTGCTGACCCACACACATCCACCAATACCAACTTTCAAGGAGAAAAATGACAGGAGAATTAACCAGCTCCCCACGTGACAGCGGGATGTTCTTATCCATCCTGGGTTAATACCTCCTGCTCTTGTTATGAGCCACTCTTAGATCCTCCAAATTCATCACTTAATTCCAATTGCCCTGCAGAAATAGCAGGTTCTTTTGAAAACTCAATTTGAAAGATCATTAAAACATACAAAAGACTTTGTCTGTTGGGGGAAAAAAAACCCTGTGTATACAGAGGAGGGGGGAGAGGAGAGCTCACACATGGAAAATGACAGCGCTTTCCACCTGAACCTCTTCAGCTGGAGTTGCTAAGTAACCATGACACACCACTGTGCATTCTCTGCAGCCTCTGGTCTGAGCCTGACAGGCTGATTAATTCTGCCGCGTGCCCAACCTGCACCGCCAGTGGTTCAAACACTTCGGCATTTACCTGGACAGGAAGGGAGGGGGGGTCGGGAGGGAGGGAGGAGCAACAAAACAAAACTAAACAAGAAAACCTACAGGCCAAACCCATCTATAATTTATAAATTAAGTTTTATTACCAGGCTGCCATATTTAGACAGGAAACCAAACTCCACTTCCACAGAGGAGGTGATCTATGCAGCGGTAGCTCCCTCTAATATCCGAGCCTCCCACAGCAGTAAATCCATTTCTCCGGCCTCCAAAGGATGCGCATTTAATTACGGCTCCTGTGTGGCAGTGTTTGGAAAGAGACCGTGAAAGAACAGCCTCCACTGTCTGTGCTCTGCCCTCTGAGAGCCCCCATTCCAGGGGGAGGGAGCTTGAGGAAGTCAGCAGAGACCCATCCCTGTGTCAGCGCTCACGTGAACCAAACTCTCTGGATCTCTGTTTGTACCCCAAGGGTTCCCCCCGCCCCGTGACAGCTGAGCAGGACATTAATTAACACAGGGAGCAATGATCATTGGGTGATTATTCACCATCACAGCTCGGGGACAGCCAGGCAGGGCTCCCAGTGTGACTGCACTGCTTAAAGGACACCTGGATGGAAGGAAAGGTGGTTCACAGACCCAACACCACAGTCAGGACTGCAGAATTGGCTGAGAGCTCCCACCTCACGCTTCCCAAAGAAACCCTCCCTTTTTCCAGAGATACCCTCATGTTTCCCAAAGAAACCCCCAATTTTTCCAAAGAAACCCTCTCATTTCTCCCGAACCACCAGTAACAAAACCAGAATCCCCTTTGTGTTCCCGTTGTAATGCAATTGTGTCTTGTTTGCTAAGTGCAATTTGACTTGATTGACTAATTAGGCACTGCAGATTACCGGTCTTGGAGCAATCAATCTGTCTGGTCACATTAAATATTTCCTCTTTCAACTCTGAGGAACTTTTTGGGAGACCAGAGGCTGCCACTTGAGGCATCTCCCCGTGGCCAGGGGCACAGGGGACACTCCCACGTTGGTGGTGACCTCTGGTATTCAGTGCCTGCTGTGTGTCTGCTTCTTCATCTGCATTCAATTTCCATCAGATATGCACAATAACCCAAGGAAATTATTCTTCCTCCTCACTCTGAGCACACTGAGAGGTTCCCAAGTACTTCATCTAATGCCTTACACTTGTTTTACCTGCCCCCCCCATGTTTTATCCTTGCAAACATGGAGTACAAGGCATTAAATCCTCAGCACAGATGCTGCAAATCACCTGAGCTCGGGTGTGTTTTGTGCATCTCCTCGGGGTAATGAAGGAGCTCAGAAAAGAAATAATTCATTTACAGCAGCTGCAGGTGAGAGCCACAAGGTGCCTTTAACTCAGCAGAGCTGGGGGTGCACGCAGGTACCAAACTGTGCAGCACTGAGCACGCTGCAGTCCTTGACTGCTTTAATGTTAAATTAATTAATCAAAAGATAATTAAACATCCCGGACATACTTGTGTTCAGTAAGTGGGACATGCCTGGTTTTCCTCCACGTGAATTCCTCCTGATGAAGCACTTTCTGCTGCACCACAGAAATAAAACCGAGTCTCTTGGTGATTCAGTGCAGATCCAGCAATTAATTCCTCTTCTCTGAGATTTTGTTTTAGAAGTTCAGTTTCACTAAGAAAGAAAAAAAAAAACTTAATTTAAATCTCTGTGTGATAACTGATAACAATTTTATTTCACTCCCACTGGGGCAGGATGGAAGTGTATTTCAGGCCAAACCCAGAGTGGTTAATCTAAATACCTTCAGTGCTCAAGTGAAGGTTGCAGATGAAGGGAGGATGGCTGCTCCCTCTTTATCCCTTCACCTTCACATAAATCAGCTTTTGGAGGGCTCCTGGTCACTGCAGAGCTCTCCCAGCTTCTCTTCTGCGTGGGACACACTTCTGGCTGCCTTCACCACTCCAACGCTTCGTGGGGACACATTTTCCTTTTCTCTGGATTAAAAAATATAATAGTTGCAAACCAGCAAAGTGTAACTGGAGAGAAGTTGAGCCCAGCAAAGTTTATGATCAGAACAGGCAGGTGGAAATGGATCAAAACCAGCTGGGTGAGGCAAAGGGATGTGAAACGAGTGCTGAACAGGGTGCTTGAGCCCAGTCACCTGCTGCTGGTTTTGCTCTGGTTTCAGGAGGAGAGATCCCGTTCTGGGAAAAGCTGGGCTGCTCTGCCAGATCAGATTCCTTCCTTTCTATCAACAGTTCCTCTGTGGCTGCGTTTCCTAATTACCGACGTCACCACAACAATTAAATCAGGCACATCTTGCAGGGCTGCTCAGAATTACTCATTTTCAGACACCTATTCCTTCGGATACTTTTCCTGGTGCTTAATGAGAAATTCCCTTCCACGTAACAACACCAGGATGAGGAGACAAACCCACCTGCACCACAGTGAGCTCTGTGCCCCGTTTTCCTCAGTATCCAGTGTAAAGACGCACGAACTGTAAATGAAAACGTTTACAGAGAGTGTCCAGAACGGCAGTGAAGGCAATCACAGGATTTTTGGAATCAATCACAGGATTCTGGAAGCAATCACAGGATTTTTGGAATCAATCACAGGATTTTTGGAATCAATCACAGGATTCTGGAAGCAATCACAGGATTTTTGGAATCAATCACAGGATTCTGGAAGCAATCACAGGATTTTTGGAAGCAATCACAGGATTTTTGGAAGCAAGCACTGGGTGCAGCCCAAGTGCCGATTCTGCTGCTGTCTGTGGCAAACCCCTTCGCTGCCGCCCGTGCCAGGCTCCGGCACACGAGCTGCGGAACCAGGCAGGGCTTGAGGACTGCAAAGAGCAGCAGAGACGGGGTGGGCGTTCATCAGCCCCCAAGCCAAGCCCTGCACTGGGCACACCCCGCACCACCACCCTGATCCGGGCAGGACAAAATCCTAGATCCGTCCCACGCCAGCGTTTCCTAAACCCTAAACACCGAACCGGCTCTGTCCTTTACCTGCCATCCCCTGCTGGCAGCGAGCCGGGCTCAGCCAGAGCATCCCTGGCATTCCCGGGTGGAACAACTGATTCCAGCCATCCATCACCGGTGTTTCCCCCCTCCCCTCAGTTTGTATCCCGAGATTTAACTTGTAACCGAGATGTTTTGCTGTTGTTTCATCAGGTTTTATTAACAGCGTCTTCTAATTGACCGGGCTCCAAATTCGGTGCTGCCATCACGTGCTCGGCTCCTCGTTAAGCATTCCCTGGTTTTGAGTACCAGGATCTGCCATTCCCCCTGGCCCCAGGAAGTCTGGTACACCTGCAGTCCGTGTACCTAACCACACACTTCCAGACTGAACATCCAAAAAGAAAAACTATTTTCAGTTCCAACAGGAAAAAAAAAAAAGGCAGAGAAAAACAAAAGGTACTGCTCTGATCCAAGGAAATGTGTGCAGCTGGATCAGCGTTTCTATCAAAAAAAATAAAGCTAAAGCGACAGTAAAAAGCCTTGCCTTGCGCTAAATTTATGTAAATAACAAAGGCAAGAAAATGAATATTCATGTGCCACGTGCTGCTTAATGGGCTCCTGCCGTATGTTCCAGGAGTTCTGCCCTGAGCTGGGCGGCTGCAGCTCCGAGGGGTCCGCAGGGGCTGGGCAGAGCCTCTCCCATCGCTGCGGCAGCAGGGAAGTCTCTGGAGCCAGGCTGGGGCAAAAGGAGCTTTTCCCAGACCGAGGGCTGTGCCTCCAACCTGGCGTGGCCCCGGCGGACCATCGAGTCCGGCCCCAGCGGGCACCGCAGAGCTCGGGCTCAGAGCTTCAGCTGCCTCTGCGACCACGAATTCTTTTTTTTTCCCCCACTGAAATAAGGCAGCAAAAAAGCGACCCTCGTGTTTACAATCAGAGCAATCACCAAAGGCCACGGGAGCCACAAAAAGAACTCAAATTTAGGCCGGCTAATCACAAAAATATTCCAAGTGCTCAAAATTCTTGATTATCAGGACAAGTGCTGCAGTAGCTAATACACAAGCAAGCTCAATTAACCCTAATTAGTTCGGAGTCTTGCTACAAAAGCCTTCATTAGCAGTTGCTGAATGGAGCGAGGAACGTAAATAACATTTGGTTGTGAGCTGTACTTAAGAGTCTCCTGGTGGATGAAGGAGAGGGGGAAAGGGAATGAACCTTTCCTTTGTGGGGACAGAGAGGGGCTGCTGCAGCCCTGTGTTGGTGCTGTAAATATTGATCTGACACTAAAGGTCTGCCAGGTGCCATCGAAGAACTTTTGAGGGGTTTATTTTTATAATTTGCTACAGGAACTCCCATTGAAACAGCGACTCAAATCGGGTTCTTCAACATCTCCCAACAGTTTTCTTCAGTTTCGCTCTGTAGAAGCTCTGAACACAGGGCAGGAAAATACTGCAGTGTAAAAGTTTCCCAGTACAGGAGGAAAATCTTTTTCACCGGCTCAGCTGATCCCCCTCCCTGTCCAGCAGTGGTTGTGCTGTGGTTGTGTTCAGTGAGGAAATCTCCTCTCCTCTCCTCTCCTCTCCTCTCCTCTCCTCTCCTCTCCTCTCCTCTCCTCTCCTCTCCTCTCCTCTCCTCTCCTCTCCTCTCCTCTCCTCTCCTCTCCTCTCCTCTCCTCTCCTCTCCTCTCCTCTCCTCTCCTCTCCTCTCCTCTCCTCTCCTCTCCTCTCCTCTCCTCTCCTCTCCTCTCCTCTCCTCTCCAAGGACTGACGTTTGATGCACTGTGTGTTACCCCTGGTGAGAGTCCACAGAAGGAGAGGAGGGAACCCCAAATGTCCCCAGTGAGGCTGCTGGGAGGAGGATGCTGCTCTCCCCCAGAAAACCCTTCCAGCCTCCAAAGATCCCCTCTTTGCCTTTGGCTTCACTTCCTGCGCTGCTTTCCTGCTTATTCCCCCACTGAGGGCACACTGCTGATCCGGAGCTGCCTGCACATCATTTCCAGACACGGAAATCTTTCCCCAGGAGGGAGCGATGCCTCCTGCACCCCCTCGCTGATCCGGCTCCGCTCATCTCGATGCCCTTTCCTTAATCCTATTCGAGGCTTTTGCAGATCTCCTGAGAGCAGCAAATGAAGGTGTTTCATGAGATAAATCTGCTTTTACCAGCTTCAGGTTTCAGCTTCCTTTTTGCTGCCCCTTTTCTGGGGTTTAGGTGCTGAAGCACAACGAGTGCTCACCAGTGGCCAGGGAGGTGTGCCCTGGGCAAGGCTCCTTTCAGCGTTTCTGATGTTCAGGGGTTCTTTAGAGCCCTCCTCAGTTCCCACTGCACAGAGGGCTGCTTGGAAATGGCTTCAGACACATTAACTCCATATCTGAGACCCTCAAATGCCACCCACCTCCCGATCCCTCTGTCTGGGTTTTTACAAGCAGGAGCCTCCTGATTTTCCTACTGGATCTTAAACATTAAAGCCAAGGACATCATCAAGGCACAGACCTGGGCTTTTCCTGTTGGTGCCGATTCCCCTGTGCTTGTTCCAGGCTGGAAGTAACAAGCTCAGGCTGTAAATATGAAATCTGTGTGACTCTGGGTGACCTTGGGCTCAAATTCAGAGTGTAAGGAGTGATCTGTGTTCCCTCAGCCTCTCCCTGCAGCGGGGAGCAGCCTCTCACCTGATCCAGCTCTCCCAGTTCTGCACAGGCAGTTCAAGGCTTTGCCCTTCTCCCCTCTCCTGTGACTGAGCTTTATGGTGTGAGCAAACGACCCACTTAACGGCTGGTGTACCTTCCCTGATAAATTTTTAAACCAGACACAAATTTTACACCTGTTTTCATTTCACAGGCACCCATAAAAAAAAAAAAACCAACTTCTGTGATGTTAATGCAACTTCAGACATGACTGAAATGTGCTGTGCTGCCTGCTCTGCACATTTACATTTGATATTCTCAGGAACAGTGGATTAAAATAGCTCAGGAAAAAAGTCCACTGTAAAAAAATACCAACAACATTCTATCACTAACTGCAGTAATACATTCTACCATTAATGGCAGCCTGCAATCAGAAGTAAATGAAAAGTTAGTGCTGCCCATCCCGAGCCAAGATGCAGTTAAACAGAAGTGTCAGTAATTCTACCAATTTACTTGTTATAACAGAAGTAGCTATGAAGAGAAGTCAGGGAATCTTGGTTAATTCCCAGAGTCTGTCGTTTATTATCTGGCATAATCAGAACGGTCTCTGCAGGTCACAGTTCCATTCTGCACAGAAACTGCAGTGCAAATAGCAGAACCACCAGAGCCAGGTCCTCAGATGGATGCAGATCTCTCCATCAGCACAGCTCCATTCCGTAAGCTCCACGCAGTGTAAAACTTGTACAAAAGGCATTTGAAAATCATCCTGGAGCTCCAAGATAAATCTGTGTGTTCTTAAGTTCAAATCCTCCTGGTACCGGTATTAAAGGAGAATTAGGTTTGCATTAATTGGAGCTTGAAAGATGCTCTGATAATGTTATTACAGTGAAAATGCAATTACGTGTGAGAATGTTTGAACAGCGGAATATTTTTTCGTTTGAGTTTGATTTGTAACACTTACAAACATGCAATACATTGTTGGGAATATATTAAACTAAATCCAGATTCATTTCCTGCACTGAACCCTCCCGGTTCAGACGCTGCACCTCCTTGGAGAGATCATTAAAGGGCTGCAGGAATTACCAATGACACCTCTGGGTTTCTTTCTCTGCTTCTCTTTTTGTGCTGCAGAGCTGCCCCAAAGCTCAGCTGAGGGACTGGAATTGTGTCACTGCAGGTCCCAGCCCGGGGGCAAACAGCAGCTCAGGCCCTCAGCACACCCCAGGTGCTGCAGGAAGCCTGGGCTGCTGCAACTGCCCCTGTGCTACCTTTGGAATGCACGAACTTCATTAATTCTGGGGTTTAATTGGGGCAGGACAGCTCCAGGGCTCCCCAGTTCCACCAGCAGCTCTGGAGAGGTTTTGTGCCACAGCAGCTCCAGCAAAACCCGCGTTCAGTGGATGACCAAGCCCGGGGCTGTGGTTCCATCAGTCACTCCCCATTTGACTCTGGATAAATCGCTCTGCTCGCCTTCATTGACCTTTTCACGGAGGAGGATTTAGGAGCCCCACGCCTGCCCCGTGTTTACAGCGGCAGGTCGATGTCTGCGGCGGGCACAGCCAGGGGTGCTCCTGGGACATGGATCTCCCTTCCCAGCAGGAAAGGACACCGGCTCGGGGCTGCAGAGAGCAGCAGGGAGGTGGGAGAGGTTTAACCCTGCAGCTCAGCAGGGGCAGATCGGCGAGGACACACGATGGGAACACAGGAGCTGCTCCAGGAACGAGTTCCAGGTGTCTCCATGGCCTGGCAGGAATGGGGGAAGCAGGAATGAGCTCAGAGGAGCCCGGATAAAGCCCGGCAGCAGCTCCTCGAGCCCTGCCTTTGTGTTTTCATTAGTTCAGAGGACAGGAGGAGGTGCACTGAAGGAGGAGCTGCACCACAGCCAGAGCAGCCAAAGGAACACCTTTGCCACGCAGAATTGCTGCTGTTTTACCTCAGGTGCTCCAGTTAAACCTGGGCAAACCTCTGGTGTGCACATCCAGCTTAAACCGATGGCTTAACTGGGTTCCTCTTCAGTTAAACAAAAACAAGCTTAAGGTAAAATGTCAGTGAAGGCCCTTGTCAGGTTAATTAACTGCCTTTAATCACGTCTCACTGTGTGAGCAGGTAACATCTCCAACCACTCCATCTAAACCCTCTAAAGCTTCCCACCGCCAGCTGCTCCTGCTGAGCCCAGGCTGTCCCCAGCAGAGCTTTGTCTGAGCACTTTGGGCAGCCCGAGAGCACCAGGCACGGCCCCAGCCAGGGCCCCACCAGGAGTCTGACTGTGCTGTCTCGGTAAATCTGTGCAACGCTGCACACAAATGATCCCCAGCCCCGGTTCTCCCGTTTTCATGGAAGCTCCACACTCTGTGGTTTGCAGGAGCCCAGGCAGGGATCATCTCCACACTGCTCCAAGCTGCTTCTCCCCCTCTGTTAGTAAAGGGTGAACTCACACCGCTCCTCACAGACAGGGATTTACCCGGGGAGTGAAAAGAGTTGCAGTCATTTCTTTAAGTGACAACCAAACCTTTCATTTCTGTCCCGTGGCTACACTGGGGACTGCTGGGATTTCCCTGGGAAAGTCACAGTACGACCGTGGTGACACAGCCCACGGGGAAAAACAACTTCTTCCACACAGAAAAGCTCCTTGCCACGAGGAAAACACCTTGGAGGTCAGTCTGCAGAAGAAACACACTTGGCAAGAATTCCAGCCTTGAGCAAACTGGGTTTGAGATGAATTAAAGAGCCTTGGCTGAAGCTCAGTGCTGGGCTCTCCGTTTCCATCTTCCAGGAGTTCAGTCAGTGCTCCCACAAGCTGCGTCAGGCCCTCGCCAGCAGCCTAACGAGCCTCTTCCAAGGGGATTCATAATTAATGAACATGTGAGGTGGTGTCAGCTCTAATGATCTCTGACTTCCTCGATCTCTATTTATTTTCTGAGGCCTTCCCCATGCGGTGGCTGCTGTCATCCCACTCCAGCCCCAGTTTATAAATGGGATGTGACAGGGGGAAATGGAGCCTGCAGTGACTCTCTCACTGTGCATGTCCTCAGCTGCACGGCAGGGAACCCTGAAGGGAACCCAAAAGTGTGTCCTGAGCCCAAACCTGGGCAAGCCTGCTTGGCTTAAACTCCTAAACCCTGGAAAATAAAGCTCCATTTACAAGGGCAGAGAGGTCTCCTCCTAATAGAGCCCACTTTGAGGGTTTTTCCTAAATAGATCTTCACTGCTTTTCCTTTCTTTTGGGATGTGAAGGGATTAGAATACTCTGTGTATGAAATAAAAGTGTACAGCTCAGTTGGCCAGCGTGGGGTTTTCTTTTCCCTGCCGCCAGATTTTTTTTTTTTATCCTCAAAGATAATCAAAATGTTCCCTCTTACACAAATCAAGAAACCAGAGAATTTTAGGGTCACTCTGGAAACAAAGGAGGCTTTCCCACTCCAGTCAGAAAATCAGACCAACAACAAAATCCTCAGCACGGACACAGTAACCCTGCTCGTGTGAGCAGTAAACACTGTGAGCAGTTTGTCTCAAAAGAGACAGACTCACATCAGGAGCCCTAAGCCAGGCACAGGAACCAAAGCCCAACTGCTGCTCCTCGAGCTCTGAAGCAGCTCCTTGTTATGGCCTGGAACAGCAGCACAGAGCTGAGCCTGCCAAGCCCCTCCCAGGCCATGGGAAGGTGATGCTCATTACAGGATGCAGGCAGGACACGGTGCCCCCAACCAGATTTGCTTCCTGCAGGACAAATGCAGCAACACCGGGTTGATCCTGGGGGGTTTGAAGTGAAAATTGAGCGGCATTGAGCAGCTTCTGGCCTGGGCAGAGCAGCAGCCTCCAGGTTATTTAAAGAAGAAAATCCCTGTCCCCAGTCTGTCAAGGAACGCTGAGGTTGCAGGCAGGACTCTGCTGAACGGGATCTGGGTAAAGAAAACCGAGGGGAAATTGGGGAGGAACCTCCCCAGCTGAGGGGAGAGGTAATGAAGGACATGGGGTAATTAGTGCCCTCGTTGCCGAGGGCAGGACAGGAGGGTTATGGGCTGGAGGTGCTGCTGCCCTGAGCAGTGTCCTGGGGTCCTGGGGGTTCCACGTTTGTCTCAGATTTGCAATAAGCTCAGCTCAGACATTCAATTAGAGAGAGTTTCCCTCTGGTTCCTGACTTACCTGGTCACAGACTCTCAGCTTTGCATCCCAAGCCCTGAAATCACCCTGTGCAGTCTGAGCACTGGAGATAAACAGAGAGAACCCCACAGGTTCCTGCCCAAGCGTTGTGCCACCGTGTCCAGCTCTAAGGAAAAGCCACCAGCCCATGGAAGATGGGATCTTTCTGCCCCATTTTTGTTACACCCCAGCAATCCCCCTTCAGCCAAGGGGTGACAGGCACAGAACTGAAGATACGAATTTGCCTGAAGGTCCTCAAGCCACAGGAGATTTGAGATGTGCTGAGCTTTACCCACGTGGTTCAGCACTTTCCTGAGCAGGGCTTTATCCAGCGGCTCTGGTGAGGATACTCCAACGCCAGGGTGAAGTGAGTGATGCAATTCTGGCAGTTCAAGGGTTCCAGAACAAGGATTTGCCTTTGTGACCAAGGTGTGCAAAGCATCCCAGGGCTTTGTGGAAGATCCTGGCATTCCCAGCACTCACACATTGGGATTCTTCCTGCAGACAGAGCCCTGACTCGAGCAGGTACTCACAAAACCCATCACATCTCACTGAACAACCTCATTCTACCACCTCATCAGCTCATTAAAACTTATGATTATTAATTATTTATGCCATTATTACCCATCATTATTTCAGGGGGTACTCAGGCTTTAACAACAGATCAAGGAGAGTTTTAAGCTTACAGCACTGGGCTTTTTTTAGTTTGTCTTCAGCAAAATAATTGTGAAAAAAACAAACCCTCTTTGACACCAAATCAGCAAAGAGCGGGGAGTTTCAGAACTATGGAGAAATTCTTCTTGAAGCTTAAGAACAGAGGAACCCCCTTTTTTTGCTCTCCTTGTCATTAATTCTGGATAGGAATTAATAGACTGACAACATGAAGAATCAGTGGTTTGGTTCTCTCTGTGCCAGTGCCAGCCCCGGCTCTGCTGGTGCCGGTGTCAGTGCCACGGTCAGGGAGCAGCACTTCTGCCCAGCCCGAGGAAAAACAGAGATAAATTCTCGCTGTGCAGGTTTCCAGGAGCCCCTGGTGCCTCCCCCGCCTCTTTTAGCAGGAGCAGACTGAGATTCGCCCACCCGGGAGCACTAAAAACCATCCCAGCACTACGGGGTGACAGCAGTAAGGGAGGAATAACACACAGCAGGATTTTCATGTGCAAATGCACATAATTCCAGCCGGCTTTGCTCTGCCAGTGCTACTTTAAGGGTCTTCCTGGGCCTCTTGGGCCTCCAGGAGCACAATCCATCCTCACACACGAGCCCAGTGAGCTCTGTCTGGGTGTGTCTCGTGCTCAGGGTCTCACTTTCTCCCCCGGAACTCCAAGGAATGGATTTCCCATCCCATCCAAGGACATCCATTATTGCAGTTCTCGAGTTCCTCACAAGCAGTTTGCTGCTTTCCTGCAGGCACCTTCATTTCCAATTTCCAGCAGGAGAGCCCCGATGAAAATCCCTATCAGCGTGGGGAGCGTTTGGAGCCGGGCTATTGATTTATGCCTGGGGTGAGGAGGTTAATTAAATGGGAATTTTAAGCCAACAACGTGATTAGGGGAGTGAGGAAACCTGAATTCATGAATACTTCCAGGGCTGTTGAAAGCATTTAAAGTGAAGGATGACTGGAAAAGCCCTGCCTGTTCCTGGCACTGGCTTCATGGGGTTCTGGAGGGGGGTCTTGGGCCCTCCAGTCCAGCTGGGGGTGGGTTTGTGTTGATGTTGGCATCAGCACCCAGTGTGGCACCTGATGGACACATCTCTTATCAATGCTGCCTTTGTTCCCTGCCTTTTCCTCCTCGTCCCTTTCCACAGTTAATTCTGGTAATCTGTGAACCATGGGCTGTGCTGAGCCTGAACCGCTCCCGTTGGGCCCCTGAGGTGCTGCTGATTCACCCTCACTGAGAGATTCCAGAGACCCTGGGCTGCAGCTGCCAAACGCTCAGAGGAGCTGCTTTTGCCGGGTTATTTCAGAAGGAATTCTGCTCAGATGTTTTCCTTCCACGTACAAGCACCTGTGGCAATGATTCTGGTAATTTATTTGGTTTTTTTTAGCTCCTGCGCTCTTCCCTCTCCTCAGTCTAATCTGTTTTCTTGTTGAATTTTCACAGAAACCATACAAGAATTTGCTCACACAATCAAGCAGGAAATTCCAATTATTTTTGACACAGCAAGGAAGCAGCAAACTGAGAAATACCTGGAGGTGGGAGAGGGCTGAAATGTGTAAAGCAGCTGCCACAGAGGTGCTTTGTGAGTTTTGCAGCCTCACCTCACACCCTCCACTCTGCACATCCCATGGCAAAGGCTCTCCTTGCCACAAAAACCTGGTTTTTGTGCAGCCTGTCCTTGTCTTTTCCTCTCCATCCCTCCAGTGCTGGGAACAAGACCAGGGACAGGCCCAATCTGGTTGTTTTTACAGCACAGTTCAGAGTTCTGGGCATTTTTTCTGCACCATGAATGATGTAGGAAATCTGGGGTTTGAGTAGCAGTGAGTTAATGCGACTTTTCCTTCTCCTGGTTGGTTTTTGTTGGGTCATTTTTTTAAAAGTCAACTTTGCAGTTAATTAACTTTAAAAAAAAAAAAAATTCTGACAAATTATTCCAGATAACCCCTTGCTCTGTTTTCTACAGTCCCTGGCAGTCAAGATTTAAGCTAAAATAACGAATTAGGAATCAAAACACCAACTGTTAATGCAGGATGAAGAGATGCCCAGATTGCTCTGGTGACAGCAGCGGTCGCGGGTTGTCTGCAAGGGCAGCAGCTCATCATATGTTTTTGGGGTTTGCTTTCTGTGCAGGATGCTGCAAACAGCGGGGGAAGTTTCCATCAGCTCCTGGGCTGGAGGGAAGCAGCAGAGTCCATCGGGGCAGGAATCCATCAGGAGTCTGGTGGTGACAGCATCGTATGGGTGAGTTCAGTGGTGGGAATGCAGGGCAGGCTGAAAACACTGGGGAGCACAAACACAGCAGAGGGGAAATGGAACAGCCCGAGCCAGGCAAATTAACCAAAATACCATAATGAGGCTTGATCTCGCTTCCTTGGTGCCTACGAACTCCAGCAGAACAAACACAGGATTCTCACTTGTTGACTCTGACTCTGGCCGCAGAGCCTGGTGGTTTTTATCCCCAATTACGGGAACAAATTAGCACAAAGACATTGCACTGCAAGAAGGAAAATAATTGGGAACTGATGAACCGCCACGGGTGTAATTTGACCTGCAGGACCCAGGGATGGGCAGGCAGCAGGTGCTGACCAGCTCCAGGTGTCCGGTGCCTTCAGACCCCTCTGACAAAGTGGAGCAGAGCAATCCCTGTGTATAACCTGAACAACTTGATCCCATTTCCACTGAGATTTCTGAATTCTCTCCCCAAACCCCTCAGGGCTGGCACAGACCTGGCTGGTGCCTGCTCAGGGCTCTGCAGGGGCAGTGCCAAAGTGAGGAATTCCAGTGTGGAATTCTGCTCGGGTGAGGCTTCTGTGTCCCTCTGCCCAGAGCAGAGGAGCAGCCAGGAGAATTCCCAGCTCAGGGTGAGGTTTCTGTGTCCCTCTGCCCAGAGCAGAGGAGCAGCCAGGAGGGTTCCCAGCTCAGGGTGAGGTTTCTGTGTCCTGCTCAGAGCAGAGGAGCAGCCAGGAGGGTTCCCAGCTCAGGGTGAGGTTTCTGTGTCCCTCTGCCTGGAGCAGAGGAGCAGCCAGGAGGGCTCCCAGCTCAGGGTGAGGTTTCTGTGTCCCTCTGCCCAGAGCAGAGGAGCAGCCAGGAGAGTTCCAGCCTCCATCCATGGCAGCAGCAGCTCAGAGCAGCAGCACTCAGGGACTGGCAGACCCAGGAGGTTTAATTTCCCAGCATATTTATTTATTCAACTGACTATCATCAAATGCCCGTCACCCTGGCAACCAGGCACTTATTTACAACTCTGGGAGCTCAGAATGGCACCAGGATACCGACACGGAAAGGAACATTCTGGGAAATGGCTGTCACGGCTCTCGCAGAAGGAGCTCCAAAAGAGGAGCAGGAGGGGGGAGGCACAGGAAGACAGAACACAACCCAGGAGAGTCTGAGGCATTTATTGCTTCTTCCCATCGTAGGTGTCTGTTATTTATATTTCTGAGCGTTGGAAACCATCTGCAGTTAATGAGGAATGAGCTCCCCAAGAACCCCCTGGATGCCACGGCCTCCAGCAGCTGCAAGGGGGGATGGAGAACATCGGAGTGATCCCTGCTGGAGGAGGAGGCAAAATTCAACCCGGACACTCTCTGTGCAGGGCTTCAGCTGGAGATGGGGGCAGGACTGATTTGCTCTGCAGAACCTGGCCAGCACAATCCATTTGTTCCTTTGGGACCAAGCTCTAACCTCCCTTTATCCAACCTACAAAACAGCTGGAGGCAGCCTGCAGCTCTCCTAAGGCAGAGCAGCTTCCCCTGCACAGCCGAGGAGTCGGGGTTGTTTAGAGGCACCAAAAATCAGCAGCCCCCATGTGGAACAGAAAGACCTAGGTTCCCTTTCCAGTGGCAGTTTCGTTTTTCCAAAATGAGAATAATTTTGCTGATGAGAACAAACAGCATCTAAACCCTGAGATCTGGAAGTCTGGTTGTGTGTGGAGGTAGGGAACAAAGCACTCACACCCTGCCTCTGCTCAGACTTCCCTCCAGAACAAACAGGAGTCCCTTCATCCACCCTCCCAAAACCCACGAGTGTTCTTGGACCATAATTTTAGATTTGTGGAACATGGGGCATCAACAGCTTTTTTTGTTCTTCTTTTTTGTTTGTTTGTTTGTTTTGTTGGTTTTGGGGTTTTTTTTATCTTTTTACAGAATATTATTGACAAAACCCCAAATCAACTCCTCAGACTGCGCCATTAAAATAAAAACAAAGATAAAATTTGGGACATTCGCAGGAGGCGTTTCATTCAAGGTAATCTCTGCGATATCCCTCACAGCCATATAAAATACAAATCTAAATGCGGAGTATTGGCGAGCTTGAAGGGACACCTGCTGCCAGCGGGTGACATTACAGCTCAGAGGATGCCACAGCCTCTGCCTGTGCGAGGATCAGCGGCACTTTGGGAATCCAGGATCCTGCCCGGCAGGAAACATCCGGAGCTGACAGTGGGAGGAGGGATCTGCACCCTCCAAGGCTGAAATCAGAGTGAGCCCCGTGGGAGATGCGGGGGAGAACAGGGAAGAATGGGATCTCCAGCAGCAGCAGGGGAATTTGGAGACCTCCCCTGCGTGAATTATTGAGAGTGGATTCCACATCGCGGTGATGCAGCACGAGTGGAAGGACAGGTCCTTCCTTTGTCATGGAGATTCGCCCCCCTCTCCCTTTTTTCCTCCTAAATACAAAGCTTTTCAAGCCCTTTTGCTTCAAGCTGGTCCTTGTAATTAAAAGAACTGATAAAACCCCTTCGTTAAAGGGATCTGTACATATTAGAGTTCATTAAAATGTAATTCCCACAGAAGAAGACATTTTAATCTATCCATACTTGGAAAAACAGGGAGGAAAATGAGATACATCCTCCCTGCCCTCCCCTCCCACCCCTGCATGTATCCGTAGGCCATATGTGTTAATTACGACTTCCTTGCCTAAATGAGAAAATTATACATTAGCAAGTGGTTAACCAGTTATTAACTCAATTACACTTCAGAGACTTGGGAGAAGCTGCATTCCCAGACAAGGTGTCCACTATCTGTTGTTATTTTCCATGTTCTTCAGTCTCCAGAGAAGTCATCGAAAGGATTTAAATCACATTAAAAACACTGCGTAGGGATGGGAAGTCACACAGAGCAACAACCCAAAAGCATTTTACAGGGGGCTCCACGATCCTCTGTATTCCTTCACACAGCCCTAAAAAGTCCTTCAGGTACCCAGAGGAAGCCAAGTTCCTCAGTAAACAAACCCCGGAGCCATCAAGGCTGCTCCCATCTCCCTGCCCAGTTAAGGGCTATTTGGCAAAAGAAGAAGAGACCCCTCAGCAATTTGGCAGAGAAGTTCTGAGGAGATGAACTTCTAAAGCAGATTATGCAGGGCTTGGTTCACACCTGGCTGGGGACAGTGGGAATAAAGCTCTGCTTTCCTTCTGCTCCACATCCCCAGCGCAGGGAGACACCAGAGCCGAGCTTGGTTCTCAGATTTGAATACGCAGGGCTTGGCTTTGGAAACAATTATTCCTGTACCAGCCCTGCTGCTGCCAGCCCCTGCTCCTCGGGCATTTATGGGCTTTATCCTGCACCACACCTCTCCCTGAGGCAGGGAACGGGGACAGCGAGCACCATTCCCAAGCGCATCCAGGTCACCCCTGTGTCTGACCCTAAAGCAGCTTCCCAAACACCAGATCCGGGTGTAAACCTGGAGAGTGTCCCTTGCCCTGCTGCCCTGAGCTGTGCCCCGGGTTTGTGGACTGAGCTGCCAGGGGTTTGTTTTCCACGGAAAACTTTTCCAGGAAAAGTTTCCTTTTCCAGTCTGGGAACTTCCCACCCCTTCTCCCGCAGGCACTTCTGGATTCATCCTCCCCCCACTGCACCGAGCCCGATAAAAACTCCCAGGGAATTAGAAAAATTTGCCTCCCACTGTGTGTATTGGATCTTAGATGATGAAAATAAATAAATAAATAAGCCCTCGAGTTTCCCTCTGAACTGCAGTGTAAATACTTCTTAAGAGTCAACCAAGTGGTTTGAAGAGCTTGTTTCACTTGTTCCATGCAAATATCAAGATTAACAGAGAGATTAATTATGTCCCATTTTTCTTCTTACAAAGGATACAGGCAGATTTAGAATAACAAAAATAAACCCTCTGGATTAATATTCATAACACAATGCTGAGCGCTACAAAAGCAACTCATTTTTTATGTAGAAAGGGGGAGAAAACAAACCGTCAAGAGTGCTCCAGAAGCATAAATACATATTAACGAAGGAAGTCTCACAGGATGCTCTTCCCCAGCCTGCTGGAGGAGGGCTGGGGGCTCAGAGAGGGCGTGCAACATGTCATGGTCTGAGGGAATAAAACCCAGTTCAAAGACTCAGACTCGAAATTTCATTTGGGTCATGTCAAAACTCTGCTCCTGCTTGAGTTTTCTGTTCCTCCTCACGAGGGCTGAAGGCTTTGGCTGAGGGCTCTGCTCCGAGGCCCTGGGTTGTGTCTGTTCCCAGTCAGGGCAGCGAATCCCACTGGGAACGCTGGCCAAGCCAAGGAAGAAGCGTCCCCATCCCTGCCCTGCCACTTCTGTGACAAACACCAGCCCCGTTTTCAAACGCTGGAGGAGAAGAATGTAACGCTGCCTGAGGAACAAAGCAGTCTCTCAGTGTACAGCAAATTCTGGGAGAACTTTCTGACCGTTTTTAAGTTCTCACTCCGCCCAAGCCTGCACTCAGCCAAGAGCTGCATGTTAAATACACGACTAAAACACATTTCCATGCTGATAACTGCTCCTCTGTGGCAGTGGTGCCAGGTCTTGGAGTTCTTTGACAAGCCTGGAATGATTTCATTCAGCATTTCCAGCTCACCATCTATTTATGAATTTTGTCAAGGAAACTTTGAAAAGACGTTTATTTAGACAAGCTTTTTGTTTCACCCTTCACTGGTAATCAGAAAAATCAAGGAGAAGTCAGCCCTTTAGTGACATCTTGACTTCTTTTTTGGAGCAGTCTAAGGTAACAGCCCATTTCATACATTGGATGCAACAGAGACAGCATTTAATACATATAATTATGCAGTTTGCAAATGTGACAGCTCTGATGTTGCTGCAATACAAGTCTGTGCCGTTAAATTAGAATTATAATGACAGTAATTACACTAATTAGTCTTTTTTTTCTAGTTTGTTACCAGCAAAGTTTTGCATATTTACGTGGATAACAGCTACTTCTGCTTTCTTCTAAAATCCACCATCACCAATTCACGGGGAAGCTCATTTATCCCAGCCCTGTATGACACGAGCAACATCCACAGATGAGAACGCAGGTGCCAAAAGGGCAAGGCTTAAAATCTGCAGAACGTTTCCCATAAATTATTTACGTGCACGGTCTGCAAGTGTGATGCTCTGAAGTTTAGTCAGGCACAGGGTGAAATGCTCAGTGCAAAGCTCAGGCAGCAGCAGGATTTGGGTGTCAGACACACACAGAGCCAGGGCTGCTCTGCAGTGACACAGGAGCAGGAGATTTCCAGCTCCCTGGCAAGGAAACGAGGTTTGGAGCAAGACCTGTCCAGCAAAATGCTCTCAAATCCTATTGCCCTGCTGCCATATGGAAAACAGAATGCCCTGCTGGCTCTGCATGCAAATAGATCCTGGACAGCAGCTGGGCACTGAGCACACAGAGAGCTCTTCACAACCTCAGAGCTTCCTTCTCCTTGGATTTGCTGCTGCGTTCAGCAGGGGATGTGTTACTGGAATTAAAGCAGTGCTTAAGTGTCCCCAGGGTGTGCAGGACAGCACCAGAGTTCCCAGTCCCAGCACCATCACCAGTCTGGTTCTGCACCAAGTAACGTGCTTATCCTCAAACCTGGGGGAAAAAGATTGGAAAAAGCTGAAAGTTGAGGTCTGGCTCATATTTTATACAATAGCCCTGATTATCCCAAGGTGCTCCATGCCCCGGAACATTCCGGTGGAGCCCGTGAATGTCACACAGGCCCCATGAACAGCTGCTCTGTCTTTTTGATAACTCCATTACTTGAGTTCAGAGAAGGTTTATGGACTAGAAAGCCTCAGATACGGTCATGAATGTTTGATGCCTTCACACACAGTGTTACGGCTGTAACTTCGCTCCCCGTTGGAATTATGACATTCCGACAGCCTTTGGTCATTACAGGCCAAGGGGAGCAGCAGGAGCCTGCAAATTATGGACTTCCCACACTGCTGGATTATTTCTTTTGCATTGAAACTGGTGCTAACTCGTTCAGGGTGGTTTTTTTTCAGAGATAAAAGTGTGAGTGTGGTGTTTGAAGCTGCAAAGGAAACTGCAGCTCTCGGTGTTTGTACAGTGCCTAAAATCAGGCCTGGGAGTGTGAGGTACCTTCAGATCTTGTACAATCTATTTAGAATGACTGAAGAAGCGGAAAACCCCAGAAATGCACAGGATTGTTTGAATACTGCAGGAAATGTGCCATTCCTGCCTTTGTCCCACTGAAGAGAGCGGTGCCCATTTCACCATTTCAAAGAGCCCAGTTGCAGGCTGAGGTTCATTTCCTGCCCTGCGCACCCTGTCCTGGGGGGAGCAGCTCCCAAACATCACCAGCAACAAGGATTTAACGAAGGGAGAGCGGCCAAAGCAACTTCATTCTAAAACCAAATTAAAATCCTGCTTGGAAGCTCCTTGGAAGCTTCACCTTCCTCCCAGAGCTCGTGCATCCCACAGAGCCCTCAGCCCTACCCAGCCCTGGCAGGGCCCAGCCCCATTATCACCCCCGGGATATTTTTTATTGCAGCATTACCTGTAAAAGGCTTCAGTCATTTTCTGTCATTATTTGTCACGGCAACGGCGCCCGAGGCTGCTCTGCCCTGGCGTCCCCTGGGAGCTGCTGCTCCTGGAACAGGCAGGGGATGGATTTGGGCACCTCTGAGAGCCCCTGGCTCCATCCCGGTGCTGCTGCCACTCAGCCCAGCTGCTTTTCGTCCCCAGCAGCCCCCCAGAACCCAGCCAAGGTTCACCCCACTTCCATCACCTCCCCTCCCACCCCAGTGCAGGGGCACCAGCTGGAGCCACGCTCCCATCCGCAGCCATTCCCATCCCGACAGCAGGATTAGGATTCCTCATCCCCAATCCCCTCCTGTGGGGCTGCCTCCAGGAGGGTGCTCCTGTTGTGATCCCAGAATTACATCGTGCCCAAGGGCAATTCGAGCAACTTCTACTGTAATCCTTTTGCTTTATCTTTATTCTGGGAGATGAAAAGTTACCACAGCTCTTCATCTCCGCAGCTCACCTTCTTCAGCCCTAATACCAGGCTGCACATCGTTGGGAATTGTTATGAACCCCCTGACACCGAGGTGCAGAAAACACCATTTGCATTTTATCTTTATTCCAGCATTTGTTGGTCATGGGTTTTAATCTCGACTGGTACTGAGGAACTTAATGAGATTAAACCAAAGAAAAATAGGATTATCTGAGTGCTCAGGGTCTCATCCAACCTCACAGATGGGCGCAGCCAGCACGAGCAGTTAAAACAGACCCCAAAAACAAACAAAGCACCAAAGCCAAACCAAACCAAACACGTGGGAAAGTGCAGTCCTGGCTCTTCAATGAGACAAGACTAAGCACCAATTAATGCAACTGTTCCTTCTTGCCCCTAATTGTGCATTCCCCGAACTGATCCTCCCACAAGGGCCACTTTATTTATCCTTTTAACAGCAGTAATTGTTTTTTCCCCCACAGGAATTAACTACATTTTACCTTTCTCTCAGCCACATCAGCCCAGCTCCTGCTTTGGCTGTTTCCAGCTGTTCTGCTTCGCCTGTTCCATAGGAGACTGGGGAATTGTGTGGCAGAAACTCTGGGATTCTCTTATCAAGACAGTTTGATAGTGAAGTTTCATTGATCTGCTGCGTGCAGAGCTCTAAGGGTTAAATGAATCTGGTGTCCATTGTAAGTAACAGCAGTTTAGCCCCTCACTGCGCTGCTGATCCTATTTTCTAAAAGGGAGTCCCATAAATGGCGTTTTTTTCAGCACTGTGGGAGTCTTTTATTACTGCTGTAATGCAAATCGAGCAGTTATGGTCCCCACAAACCGATCTTAGGAGATTAAAGCCCCGGGGACAGAATTATCTGCTGATGAATTCACCCAAATGGATTTTGGGGGCTCTGATGATCCTGCTGGTGGTGTCTGTGTGCACATGTGGCATTTTCCTCCGGCAGAATTTACATTAAGACAAATGAAGAATGAAAGAACAAACCCCGATTGTGGATATGATTGTGTCAGCATAAACATACTTTATAATTAGATTGCTATTACCACAGAGTAGGGGAAGAAGCAAACCAGAGTAAATCACTTTTATTCCAACCTCATTGCAGCCACCGAGGAGTTCAGAGCAGCATAAGTCTTTTCTAAAAAATATCCTCCCCCTTAGCAACATTATTATTCCAGTAAAATGTAAATGCAGACTAGGCCTTAGATACCAATTAAACTGCACTTGACAGAGATGTTATTGTCTAAATCAAATAAATGTAACAGAGCAAAAAGCAAAATGAGTAATGAAATAAGAAAACCCATGAGCAGATATCTGTGCTGTGGTCAGATTGTCCAGTGAGCCAATGAGGAGTGTGAGGGGAAATTATGATTACATAAATCAGTTAAGCAATTTCTCTGCTAAGAGGATGCTGCAGTTTGGTGAGGGGCTGTGAAATCCAAATGCACGGAGTGAATTCTTACTGCCCTTTGTGTCTCTGTGAACTCCTGAGAACTCCTGAGAACTCCTGAGAACCTGAAAAGGGACCTTGCAAGGTCCCACGTTCGCTGCAGTGATGTCCAGTCATCCCAAAAAGCTGCGGGAACTCCATCTCCTGTAGAACCCGGCGTGGCTCAGGACACTGAGTGGTCTCGGCAAAGAAATCTGTGATCAGCTGATTCCTGGGACCAAAGTGCTGCTGTTGTAAAGGAGTTTATTGTCACTGCCAGCCCCTCAGCAACTCCCACACTGCAAAGCACTTAAAGGAGTTGAACTCTGTGTCCAGAGTCTGTTAATTCTCACAGTGCTCTCACCTCCAGCTTTCCCCACAAAATCTGATTGCTTTCTGCTTCTTGCTCCTTTTCCCCCCTTTCTTCCTGGTGGAACCACTGGGTTCTTCAGAGCAAAGAGGGGGAGAAAGGGAGGCAGGGAAGAAAATGAAGGGCATTAAAAGAGCCATGGAAAAAGATGTCAGGGAGATTTATGGGTCACAGAGAGGCTGCAGGTGGTGAGGAACTGCTGTGGCAGTAATTTATAGTCGCTGGCTGTGACAGACTCCCAGACTGGGGATGAAACAGGTGCCATTAAACAAGAGCAGGTTATGGGCTGCTGCTGTAAACAGGAATCCTCTTATCACAGCTGCTGCAACCCTCAGCTGATCATTCCCTGGGAAATTAGCAGAGCTGGAGCGTTTTCCAGGTTCTCTCTGGGGCCCTTTGAGTCAGGATTCCTCTGATCGCTCGCTGCACTGTCTGAAGTGATAAAGGTGAGGCAGAATAAAGGGCAGAATAAAGAACATTCTGGAGCTGGAATTTTGCTGGAGACCAGAGCTAAAATCTCCGTATTCTGTTCCAGCTCCAGCCTTTATTTTCCTTGGATTTGGGGGGGTTATTTTCTCTCTGCCTCTTCTCCCCTCGTCTGTCCAGTCCATGAATTCCCCGAGTCCCCGCGAGCAGAGGCTTTGCCGGGCAGCTCCCGGTGCATGGGCTGCCCAAGCATTCTGTGAAATACCATTTCCTTTCAGCTTGCAAGTGAGATGGTTCAGAGGGTTCAAAGAAGGCATTAGAACAGTAGTGAGGGTTTGTGGGGAGCCAGTACGAGGCCTGACTGTGCTCCTGAGATCTCCTAATCACTTCCCCAGATTCTGGAGGGGGGAGGGAGGTGCTGCATTCATATTCAGGCACTCTCTCAAGCTTTAAATTTGTCTTTCAATAAAGGCTGAATTTCAGAGCCTTCCACAACACGCAATTACAGAAAAACAGAGCTGAAGGGAATCTCTGGAGGTCGCGTGTTCAAAAGCAGCATCAGCCAGACTTGGCACTCCTCTCGTGTTTCTCTAATCTCTCCTTAAAAATCTCCAATGGGAGAGAGATCCAACAGATTAAGCATTACTTGCTGGATATTGTATTCTGCTTTTTAACTACTCCAGCCATTAGAATACGATTCCTGAAGTTTTTATCTTTACAACTTTCAGCTCCTTCTCTAATTAATATTTCACCAGTGGCTCCTCAGCGTTCAGCAGGAGAGGGGCTGCCATTGCAGCTCCTGTCTCGTGCTTGCTCTGATGGCTGAGGTGAGCAGTGCCTGCATTCGCTGCCTTTGTTCATCCTGTTCTTCTGCAGTAGAGCAGAGTGTTCGTGGTGCCAGTGTGGGAACCCAAACTGCACAATTCAAATTAAAATTCTTCCCCCATGGAGAAGGCAACGCCCTGGCAGCACTCCCCTGGCTCCCAAGCAGCCCGTGGATCTGCCTGCATCCATGACAGCCACTGTCTGGGTTACAAACAATAAATTCTCTGCTTTCAATTGGGGGTGTGCAATAGCTGATGGCTTGGTCAGGTCACGGATCACAGCAGGTGCTCTTCCTAACCCCTGGAAGTCACAGGGGCATTCTTCTCTCATTCTCTTCATCTCCTTCCTTTCTTCCTCCTTGTTCCCTCCCTTTCCATCTCCCCCTTGCCAACCTGCACCTCTCTTGTCCCAGCTGTAGGAACACCACCACGAAATCCCAGAGATCTGAATTCCCCTCCAGCCCATTGCTGCTTCTGAAGGCCCTGTGGCTTCAGCACAATTATTTTTTCTCTTCTCTGCGGAGTTTAACAAACAAGTCCTCCCCACGCCTTTGTTGCTTCCTCTCAGATACCCAAGTGCAAGTCCCCAGTCACTGCAATTATTGGAGTATTCCTGGAGAAGATTGCAGCAGTCTCCATGAAAGGGCTCCCTGCAGGCCGGTGGCCAATTCCCCTTTAAATAAAAGGCACATGGAGCAGTCAGGAACTTAAAGTAAGAGAAGGGAGAGGGAACAAACAGGATTCTGAGGAGCAGCAGGATGGTTTGCAGCGGTCAGGGACAGAGAGCCATGCTGAATTATCGGGGTAATTAGTCTTCATTAGCAAACTGGAGCAAATTATGTTATAGTGCCAGGCTGGATGAACAGTTTGGGATAGTTTTTTTTTAAATCTGGGCATTGCCCAGTTCAGAATAACACAAGTCTTGGGTCTGCATGGGCTGCAGGTCAGATCACAACAAACCCAACTCACGAACCAGGTGAACACTCCAGGACATAGGAGCAGTAAATGTTGGGGGAGCTGAAAGAACTGCACAAAGGACCTGCTGGGAGCTGCATCAAACCAGAAAAATCCAGGCAAAGTTCCATTTTCCAGTCCCCATTAACAGGTGGGAGGAACAAAGGACGAACGGCGGGGGTTCCTCCAGGTTTGTACCTCCCACACCTGGGTGCACATTCGGAGCTGGAGCATTTGCACTCTCTGTTCTCTGCAGCACCCACGCTCCCACCCCTTCTCCTGAAATCCCTGCAGCTTCTTTGGCTTCTCCTTCTTGCCTGGAAGCGTGACAGGCACAGAGCTGTGAAAGGGTTAATGAGCCCAGGCAAAGTTAACAAGGGATGGGCAATAAATGGCTCCAGCTGTGTATAATTAACTGTAATACTGTGAAGTAAATGACTTTTATTGGCAAGCATGTCATAACTTCATTAAAAGTCATATTTACAGCCCTCTCACATGGAATGAGTACTTGTGTAGTCTGCAATTTAATGAGCACTCATTTTCACCTTGTTTCAATTATTTTCCACCCACCCTTTGTCTCAGTGTGGGGAGCAGGAAGATAAAATACAATGGGAGTGTAATTAAGGCTGGCACAGATTCTTTCAGGAAATGCTTTTCTATTCCAGAACAATCACTTCTATTGCTTACTACTAATAATACTTTAATGTTTAAAATACATAGTTTTCCTCGGTCCCTAAAGGATTCTTTAAATAACATTATTAAAGAATGGCTGTGGGAAGGCTTTTCCCCAGCCCAGCACCTCCAGCTGCACACAAAAGCAAATTTGTATCAGTTAGAAGGGGAAATTTGCAATTTAGCTGAATTACAAGAAAAGGATTTTGACTTTGGGAAGAAGGGGGCTGCAGGTGCCTGACAGAGATGCTCCAAGTGTCCCTTGGGACCTGCTCCAAGCTCCAGGATGGAAGGGGCGTTGTGGGACATGAATCCCTGGGCACTGTGGAAGTGACATGGACAGAACCACGGGATAAACATCATTTATTTCTGGGCACAACAGACACTTTTAGCAGCTCCCAGGAAGCCTTGGCCTGGCAGTGTTGGTGTCCCTGTGCTCCACCAGGGAAGTTTCCCCACCCATTTCCCTTCCCGAGGCTCGGTGGTTGTGCACAGCCTCATTTCCTAATGAAGATGCTCCCCTGCATGTTCTACATCCTGGATAATGTTGGGGATGCAGTAATTGAAGGCAGCAGTGATTAATTCCTGAGATAAAATTCGTCCTCGGAACAATTGATTTCACTGCCAGAAATGCACAAACTTCCCGATGGCAACACTTTCATGTAATTATTGTTATTAGTTTAAGCTTGTTTGGGGGAGGGAGGAGATGAAAAAAAAATCAATTACTTCGTATTTATCACTAATCTGTTATGATCACTTTAATACAGAGGAGTTGTAACTCAGGGCATGGTTTTTCTAATTCATGAGCTGTTGGAAAAGTTTACAGAAACTGTGAGGGCTGAAGGAGCTGGATGTTGTGGAAGCTCTAATTTTTAGTGCCCCGGTGTTCTCAGATCAGTGATGGACAGGGCTGGGGCCACGTTCTGGGCCTTTGAGTGCCCTGTGAGTCCAGACCTGCGATTCTTGTGCTCTTGTGCTGCTTCCTGCACTTGCTGGAGGCACCCAGAGGAAGCCTCGTTTCTGCAAAGCCCTGAAAGTCAGGTTGTTGTCTCTCAGGCAGTGAAAAGCAAACTGCTGCAATCACTGCTGGCCCGTTCTGCCAAACGGGCTCTGCTGCAGGAGTTAAGTTCTGGGAGAGGTGAAATCTCCCCATTTGAATGGGGTGGCTGTCGGTGAGAACTGAAGGAAGCCACTCTTGCTGCGCCCGTTCTTGGAAAATCTCCTGTTCCTGCACTGATAATCGCTATCAAAGTGCCAGAGGGTGTCAGCCCGCCCTGGGAAGGATCTGCTGCGCTCAGCCTGCAGGTGACACAGAGCAATTTGTGATGTCGGGGATGAAGGGATGGCTCCTGGTCCTGCTCGGTGGCGCCTTCAGTGCGACCGGCGGTGGCTGCAGCGGCTCTCGCGGTGCCCCAGCAGTGCAGCCCGTCCTGCTTTGCTTTTGGAGCTCGATTCAGCCCCACATCCAGGGCCACCCTCCCAGCCCTGCTCGGGGCACCTGCAGCCCTCACTCCCGCTGTGACTGTGGGGATGTCCCCTCTGAGTGACAGATGTGTGTTACGATAACAACAGGACAGAAAATACACCCACAGGGGCTTCGTGAATGCACAGAAATTAATCCGGCTCTCAGGGCCATGAGCTCAGGAGCACAGCTAAGGCTGCCACCCTCAGTCCTGAACAGAATTTCCCCAGCAATGAAGATGAATCCCTTTTTATTGTGCGGATGAAATAACAACACGACCATAAAGCATAAGAGAACAAGGGGAAGTTGACAAATTGTGTCTTTGATTAATTGCCATAATAGACTGCAGGTTGCTGACTGAGGACATTTTTTCAGGGCTCATTTTTCAGTCTTTAAAATTTTAATGCACAAAGGGAAGACAAAGCAAGCCCAGCCTGTGAAATGCTGTGCACCACTGCACGGGAGTCACCCAGCACCTGGCCTGGAGGACAGCTGTGACCTGGAGTTCAGAGGGACAGGGATGGCCCAGGGCTGAGAACGGAGCTCTCAGAGCCACCTGCAGCTCCTGGCCTCCCCTGGGGTACCCGTGGCTGCATCTAAATAGAGTCACACCCGAGCTGGGAGTTCTTGAAAAAGCAAGATCCGTTCTTCATCTTCTTATTCAGTCACCCCCCACTGAAATTCTCTTTGTCTTTGGAAGCCTGAGAAGAAGTAAATTATTGGGAACCTGCAGATGATGAAACTGAAATGGAATTCAAGTCCTGCAAACCCAGCAATGGGATTCTCCAAAGAACTCCTTCACTTCTGGCTCCAGCAGAGCCCACAGGGACCGTGACACCCCAGAATCCACAATGTCACACTGAGAACGTGACCCAGAGTGACTTCAGTTGTCAGAGGATCAGTGCTGCCGACAGGGCTGAGCCCATGGAACCCTGCCCCCCCCCCCCCCCCCCCAATTAGCTGAGCTAATTAGAGGAAGCAGCGCCAGTCATTAAATAAGTGTGGATTGCTGCTCAGCCAGGATGCAGCACGTGCATCCCCAAGGGAATCAGGGATGGGTCCCCAGGAGGGAGTTTCTCTGCTAAACTCTGCAGAGCCTGTTCCAAATGGACCCTCCTGGACCCGTAAACTCCGAGCTCCAGGATGAGTAAAGAAAACAAAACCTGCTCAGCTCCCTGAATCCTTCCCTGGAGAGTCTGGAATTGAAGCACATTCCCCCCTCCAGGTGCCAACCCTGTAGTTTAAAGTGGGGCATCACCTGCCTTGTTAAACAAAACCCCTCCTGCTCTGGAAGGGAGGCAGGGAGGGCACAGGTGGAAAAGGAGAATGCAGGGATAGGCTGAGGTACAAGAACAATGCCCCAAAGTGCCCTCCTTACCTTGCTGGAGCTCCAGAGGTATCCCCACATCCTGCCATGCTGGACTGACTCTTAGCTGTAGTTTTTGTACTTAATTATCTCACTTTTGATTATGGCTCAGGGAGATGATGAACCAGACAAGGGGCTCGGTTTGTGCAGTAAAGCAGCCCTGGAAGGGGAATCTGCCCTGGGACTCAGCAGAGGGATAAAGCAGGGCTAAATTCTCGGGCTTTGCCACTCTCTACTTGTCCTGAGAACTGGTTCTATCTTTGGAGCTTCCCAATGCATTTTCACTTTCAAAATGGAAAATGGTCTCCAGCTCAGGCATTTATTCCTTTAGATATGCTTCATAAGTTTTCTTTGCATCCAGGATGGTTGAAAATTGGATTAAAACCTCTTATTATGCCCCCATGTTACAGCATTAGGCATGCTTAGCTTCCACTGGGAAGGAGGATGAGGGAAGCAGAGGAAATCTCTTGAATTCTCACTGAAATTCATCAGTGTGGCTCTCCCAGGTCCAGATATCCCTGTAAAAAGGCACCGGGATTCACCTGCCCTGCCCAGCACAGGGTGTTAATGCTCAGCTGCCTTCCCACACATTACAGCTCTTCCACGAGCCCCAGCTGTTTCCAGTAAATTCACCATTATCAGCACTGCTAAAGCGTCTGAAATGCTTCAGGGGGATTCCTACAAATTCAGCTCAACAGAATGGAGAAGGCTTCATTTGCTTTGGCTTTTTGGAGAGCCCAACTCTGCTTTCCATCCACTCTTTGTCCATGGAATGTCTGTGCTCGTGTCAGGAGTGGCACAAGTGCAATTCCCAGTGCAAAGTGTCCACACAGGTGAAACCCCAGACCAAGGACTGGTGAATTCTCCCTTCTGCATCACAGTTCCTGCAGTTTTTCCATAATTCATCCCCATGTTTAGCCACATGAAAGAATCCCTGGTTTGACTTTCACACGATGACACATTGCTGTTGTAATCGAATTGCCAGCACTCTCTGAGAGAGCGTTCCTGCAGCACATCTTTAGACGTTTCATCATTACTCTTCATTTAAAATGTCAACTTTGTTCTGACAAATCTTGTGTGTCTGGTTTGAGAAGCTTTACAAGTGTCAGGAGGAGCGACGCAGTCTGCAGCTTTTGTCTCTTACGACAGCGAGCATGAAAGGTTCTTTTTTGTGGAGTGACTGGATTGAGCTGGAACTGCAAATTTGGGGTTGTTTCTGTACATCAGGATGGCTCCAAAGCAGCCTGGGGAGGGTTTTGCTGCAATCAGGGTGATTGGGTTCAGCTGTGGTGCCTCAGGTGTTGTTGTGTCCGTAATCCCTCTCACCTGGTGCTGATTGCTTTGATTTGCTGCCCACCCCACACCTGCTGGGCCAGCAGGGCCCTGCCCTCACAGGGAGCTGGACAGGAGCAAACTGGGACTGCTCTGCTCTGGGATTTTCCAGGTACGTGGGAGAGGAAAGGAAGTGCCAAACCCTGGCAGGGAGGGAGTTCTGGGCACACAATTCCCAATGTTTGGCTCCGTGGATTGGTGTTTTCTCCTCCAGCACCAGGCAGTGGCCGCAGCTGGAGCCAGCAGTGGCCTCATGGGCTCCTCGCTGAGCTGGTGCAGCCTGGCAAAATCCTGGAATTCACATTCCAGCCCACCCCGAGGCAATGAAGCCTCTGTGTCAGAGCTGTGGGAAGCTGGAGGTGAGAATCTCCCCCAGGAAGGGGAAGGAGCAGCCAGTGAAGGTTTCCCTGGGATGGAGGTGACACCAGGGGTGTCTGCACAGGGCAAGGCTGAGCTCCCTCTGCAGCCCCAGAAGCTTCTGCTCTCCTGTTCAGCCCTCTGGACACCCTTCCTGGGCTGTGGGGGGTGAGTGAGGCGCCCCAGTTGGAGCTGTACTGGTACCAGTGAGGGAGGGACCCTCCACAGCCCATCCCTGAGTCAAACCCTTCCCTGGGCAGATGCAGACAAAGATCTGCATGGAAGTTGTGACTTTAAAAACCACCTCAAATGCGAAGCCTCTCGTCCCCTGCTCTCCCCACAGACCTGCATTTCCAGCAGGGAGCCTGCTGTAGACAGCAAAAGCTTCCTGAGAGAAACAAACCAAAATGAAAAGCAATTTAAAAATCAGCGCCATTTCCTCCGTTCTTCTGGTCTGTCCTGCTTGCTGGCCCTCCAGGGAGAGCTGTACTTTCTGGTCTGTGCTAATACAAAATTCATATTTGTCTGGGCTATTATGTGCAAAATAATGGGTAATCCCTCAGGCTGGAGTGAAAAGCCAAGTCAAATACTCCAGGAGACCTTTCAATTTTGAAAGGTTTCACAAATAAGCGCAATACAAACATATAAAGGGATCCAATTATGTGTAAACAAACTGCTCCTGCAGCCTCCTCCTCAGAAAACACAATTAGATCGCTAGCAAGATTGCTTTTGGATTACCTGGATTAGGCCTTGCATTCAGAGGCTTAGGAAGGACCTGGAATTTCATTTTTTCCTGCGTCTCCCAGTTGTAGAACTCGGTCGCACAGGGCTGCGGGGTCCCTCCTGTGCTGAGCTGCTGCTGCTGCTGGGTCTCAGGTGTGGGCATTGCTGGTGATAAGGAAATGTGGCTGCTGGTGATAAGGAAATGGTTAATTCAGTTCCAACAAAGCCATGGAATGCTCGGCTTCCTGAGCCACCTGAAAGTTAATTAAAAGAGCATCATAGACATAGAGAAATGCAGAATTAAAGCTGTCCCCATGTGATAAAGCACTGAACTCACCAACTCTGCCACGGGGAGAGGGAGATACAGCCCATGTTCCTGGCTCGGGGGGTGTCTGGATGCAGAGAAATCCCAGGGTGAGGGGTTTGGCTGGAGCCTTTCCCCATCAGCACTCACCAGGCCCAAGCTCTGCTTTCAAACTGATGGCTCCTCAGTGATCTGTCAATAAAATCTGCCTGGATTTCAACATGAATTTTAAGAACAGGTCTGCAGGATGGCTCTGACCTTCCCAGTGTCCCAGCCCTGCCAAGGAATTCTCTGCTCCTGGGTGGGGCTGAAGTGGGGGCTGAGCTGATTCTGCCCTGTTTGGCCTGGGCACAGCCTGGGGTCCCATTTTATTCTCCTTATTTTGGCTTCCTCACAAAAAGCCTCCTTGTGGAGCTAAGAGGGAACCTGGTGAGTTCAGACTCACAGGCCAGGGGTGACTGATGTTGGGGAATTATGGAGAAAAAGATTATGAAGAAAAAAATATGACCTTTTCTTACAGGGACAGTGAAAATGAAGGTTGATTTTAATTTCTGTATTTGTCCTCTTGGTATTGTCCTGAGGACTATCCTGCCCACAGTGAAGCTAAGAATAGAAGTGGGAGGTGTGGGCTTGAGGAATAAGGCAGTAAATCAGAATTTTAATGCTATTAAAATCTATTGATTTTGTTGATTAATTATTGCTGGTGCTGATGGGAAGGCCAGGCTCTCTAAGCCAGTTTAATTATTTTCCAGTTAATGTTAATCTCAGTTAATGAAAACTCTCCAAGCCAGAAAAGAGATGACACAAGGAATGACTGTTATTCATGAGAGACTCTCTTAATCTATAAAACATCAAAGATGTCATTGCCAGCATCTTTGCTTTGCCTGTATTTTATTTTTTAAATGATCCAAACACTTTGTTCTCAGGCTCCTGATGAGTCAGGGTGTGACAGTTCAGGGGAGATCTGAACAGGAGCTGATGGAGCCTCCTGGAGAACTGGAGCTCAGCGGCTCAGGTGCCCCTGGACAGGGGGTTTGGGTAATTAATGGCCTGGGGTTCGTTAGGGTGGCTGCACAACCCCTGTGTCAGGAGAGAGGGACTGGGCAGGGCCCTGCTGGAGTGCTCGGGGAAGGGAGGGGGGGAGCAGCTGGGAATCGCAGCAGGATCTGCAGGGAAGCTCTGAAGCTGCCACAGTTCTGGTTTTGAATCTTTTCTGGCTTTTATGAGAACCTTCACCAGACTCTTTCATTTTTTGCATGCAGGCTGCTCTGTTTCTGCAGCACCCTCTCTGCGAGAACAGCTGGGTTAGAAACTTCTCTTTGGAAGAAAAAATCAGTTAAAATAAGGCTGGTTTTGAGCACTCCTGGCAGATCTGTCATCTGCTCCTCAGCCCCGCTGACAAGTGAGTTATGCAGCAGGGCTGTGCAGGGCTCAGCCCATATTGCAGAGCAGCTGCTGGGCTGCCATCACTCAGGGAGTCCACGCAGACACCCCTGGCAGCCCCTTCCCTGCAGCGATTTATGGGCAGCTCTCCTAGCCAAGCTGCCCTGGGAGCGCATCAATCCTGGAGATGCATCAGTCCCACCTCTGCTTTACATATTTTTCTAAGTTCGGCTCTCCACCCCTCTTCTGCCATCTCCATGCCCTGGATTTGTTCTGTGCTTCTCTTCCCAGCTCCAAGGTGATCAGGCTGATGCATTCCAGCATTTCCCCTGCAGCTCCCCAGTCCTGGCCTGTCCATGTTTCGTTTGTCCCTAAATCCCCTAGCAGCGGTGGCATCCCCAGAAGGCAACCAGAGTTCTCCTCTTGCTGTTGTATCTCATTTCTTTGTCAACCCTGCCTTCAATTGTTTGGCCCTTCTCCAGCTGTACCGTGCCAGGGAACACCTGTGGTGATTATTTCAGGTTACTGACTCTTGCCTGGTTGAAGGAGCCACCGCCCTGTCGTGCTCCTCTCTGGTTGTTTGCTTGCCCTGGGTGACTCTCGATTTTCTGGCAGCTTTATTCCTGCCTTGCCCACCCTGGGTCACAGGGACAGGCTGCCCTTCCCGGCTGTGTGGAGATCTAGAGCTCAAAATTGTCACTGTTCCGATGATCTCCGCTTGCAAGAGACT
The DNA here is from genome assembly GCF_041296385.1 of Aphelocoma coerulescens. Classification (NCBI taxonomy): domain Eukaryota; kingdom Metazoa; phylum Chordata; class Aves; order Passeriformes; family Corvidae; genus Aphelocoma; species Aphelocoma coerulescens. The sequence goes on from NC_091035.1 coordinate 4,334,896, forward strand.
CCTGCTGCAGTTAATAACACGACCCTCCTCTGCACATCCCTGAATTGAGGAAGGTGTCTCATTTCTGCACAGCAAATAATGGCTTAAAATAGCTCTGTGAGCGATTTCCCAGAGATTACCTTGGGGACAACAGCACTGAGTCACCCAGCCATGAGCCAAACCCCGTCCCCCCTCAGCCCAGGTGGGGAGGGAGATGAAGACCCTGGCTGGGTGATGGCCACGCTCTGGGTTTAACTGGCTGGGGGAAGGAGCAAAAACATCGAAAAACTTCCCTTGCTTGATTGTGTAAACAAGGACTGGATTGCTGAACAGCTGCAGCTGTTCCCTGAGTTCTCCTCCTGGTTCTCCCCATTTTACATTTTCCTGGATTATCTGTTTGGATTGTAAATTTCCCTGGATTGTCAGTTTGGATTGTGAGTTCCGTGGCTCCGGCTCTGTGTTTTACACTGCTCTTACCACAGGACACTGTTTGAGCTCCTTGACTCTGGCTGTAATAAACACATCTGGAGGTGCTCTGGATGTACACCCAAAGGTTACTGAGATGCAGCACTGAACTGAGTCGTCTCCACCAGAGACAGGAATCAAAAATAACCACAAATAACCTAACAGTGTTGAAGTTTTGATGAAGAGTTGCCCTGAATTTCCCCGGAGGGGTCGCCCAGTGTGTGCCTGGCTCTGAGCTGTGTCCCCACCCTTGAGTCCCTCTGTGCCAGCACTCAGAGCTGCAGTTCAACACCCTGATCTCAGGGATGGTTTTATCCCATCCATCTCCTGGCAAACCCCTCTGCTTTGCAGGAATGCATTAAACGATCAGGTCTTTCTCATTATGGATTTCTCATCAGGCTTTTAGCTCCAAATGAGCTCTGAGGCCAAGCAAACCTCCAGTGGAGCCGCAGATCCTTCCCTGCGTGACGTGAAAAGCGCGTCCCCTGTGCTCCAGCGTGAGGACAGGCCTGGCCTGGGGCAGCTCAGCAGCACAAGGCTGGGACTGCTCAGGCTGGCAGGGAAGAGCTCAGCTCTGCTAAAGCACAGCTGGGCTCAGGCTCTGCAGCAGGGCTGCTGAGGTGAAAGCACACTGACTACAGCACGTTTAATATTCACCTTCTCCTCTTCCTCCCCAGAATCACCCGGTGGGGAATTCTCCAGGTATTTCTGGCAGGCTGAATTCTCACTGAGTAATCACCAGGATGTTCCACCAAAAGGAGACATGAATCTTCTCTGAGCAGCTCCTGGCACCCCTGTGATTCTGGGAGGATTTAAAAGGTAAGGAGTCCCAAATTAGCTGTGTAGATTGATTTTGGATCCACTTTATTTATCTGCTCTGGCATCAGCTTTATTCCCCAAAACAAGAGCTATTCCTACATTTGCATGGTGGATTTGCCATTTTGGAGAAGCAGCAAGGGGAGGGTGCTGGAGGGAGCTTGGCGGCTGTGATGCCATCAGAATAAAGGTGTAAAGGTAGAAATTGAAGCCAGCTTGTTACACAACTTGAGCAAAAATCATTCTGTTTGAGGAATCAGGTACTTCTGAGCTGTTTCCTCCCCTCCTGGGGCTCTGATCTTTGTGTTTTAACGACAGTTTTTCTTAAAACTGAAAGCAGAAATGAAAGTAAGTGCAATGGAGGGTTTTCCCTTCTGGAGCCAGCTGAAAAGATTGATGAAATGACAGCTCCTTTAGCAAAACAGCAACTCCACCTGTCAGCAACCACCAGCCATCCACAGGGCACAGCAGCCAGGCTGAGGCGTTTTAAACACACTCCCAACTGGTCTGTCAGGAACAAATTGGGCTTGTCACAGTCTCCGAACAGTTTTAGGGAGAACATTAATGATGTTAATGATCTCTGGTCCCAGCAGGAGGGAGAAATTGGAGTCTCCTTCCAGGAAAGCACAGCGTGACTTGCAATTGTTTTGTTCTTGAGGTTGCAGGAGTTTCAAAAAATATCCACTGTAGGCAATTGCTGGGTTTGGAAATGTAGAGTCCTTGGTGGTCATTGTGCCCTGGGTGACATAAAGGTGTCAGCATGTGCAGAACTGACCCAGTATCAGCTCCCAGAACCTCCTCAGCCTCTTCCTGAGCAGCCACAGAAGGGAGAGGGGGCCTTGGCACTGCTCTGCATTCTGGGCTGGTGTGGGGAATTTGGGGCTTTGCACCTGTCCAGGTGTGGGTTTGGATTTCCAGAGCTGACCCAGGCCCTTGGCTGTGTGTCCCTGGGTGTGTGTGAGTGTGAGAACAAGGGACCGGGCAGGTGAGCTGGTGTGAACTCCATGGGATCAGTGCTCAGCCTGTCGGGGGGCAGGTTTCTGCCAAGTTCTTTGGAGGAAATGCGTGTTTTTCCCTTATTTGAATAATTATCAAGAAAAAAGCATTGTTGTAATGGATTCCTGGAGTTATGGCAGTTTAGTCACGGTAACCGTGCGAGGGAGGGGAAATCAAAGTGTATTTTATTTGTTTTGAGCTTTCATGACAAACTGTGTTCTGACTGTTGAGGAATATTAATTAATGAGCTGTCCCTGAGTGGAGGGATGTCCCTGGAGGGTTTGGAGATGAACACTCTCAGAGCACCTGAGATTCCTGCAGGACACCCCAACCCGTTTCCAAAGGAAATGTGTTCCCATACACTGCTGCCTCTGAAAGTCTTCAGGACATCCCTGTGATGTGCCGAGGTCCAAACCCTCCTGAAGCCACGTGAGGGTCTGTGCTGATCACAGCAGACTTTGAGCCAGGCCCCTGAATTAAAATGGAGACAGGAAAACTAAAGGACAGAGGATCTGTGTGCTTCTGAGGAGCAAAGCAGGAAGGAGCCCAAGGGATCAGATTTTAACCCCGGGCTCCATCCCCACCGATCCCACCCGAGTGGAACTGCTCCTGCTCAGGGACAGTAACAGTTACAGTGAGAAAAAATGACAAGTGCCCTTCCCAAAGGAGCCAAATCCATCTCTGCCCGTGACAGCAGTTAACAATATGGATGGCATCTGCCTGGGCTTTTATCTTGGTTTAAATTTGTTTTCCATTCACCAGGCTCCACTGCAGGGGAGCAATATTGAAATGTGCAGGAACCACGAGACACAAATTTTATTACCCCCTCTCTGCTACTCCCACTGTAGAGAGAGAAGTTTATGAGTGAAAAGCATCCCAGGCTATTTAGTCACCTCCAGTATTTGCAGCCCAGACGGGAAGGAGTAATTGATTTTCTAATAATAGAGAGAATTCTTGGCTGGAGGCTCAGTGTTGTGTTTGTAGAACTCCTTAAAAAGCACATTCCCATTCCTGCAGCTCCCAGGCCCCTTGGCCTGGGGTGTGGGGCAGAGCATTTGTGGGGCTTTATCTTCCCAAACACAAACTCCTCCTGTCCTTCAGAGGGGTTCCCTGGCTTGGTCAGAGCAGGCAGCTGGGAGAAGGAGCCCTCTGCCTTTTGCTGGCTGATTTCTGTGCCTGGGCCACGGCCTGCAAAGGTGCTTTTATTGGGAATTATTGGTATTCATGCAGGAAAAGCATCCATGGCATGTGTGAGAGGAGCCAGCCCAGCACAGCCCCACGGTGCTCAAACGGATTTGGAAAGGGCTTCATCTGAATTTCAAAGGGCTCTGGCTTCCAGTCTGCTGTGAACTGCATCAAAAATCCAGCTTGGGTCAGGAATGTTTACAGTTTTTTATGATGTTTACATTGAATTCTCTCACATTCCCTGTCAGTTTGGAGGCTGGGGATGCCCAGCACTGCTCATTTCGCTGTGCAGTTATCACACTGAGCCTCTGAGTGATCAAAAGGGGGAAAACACACGGTAATAACGTCCTGTGGTTATTTTGGGCTTCTAATTACAAAACAGAGTCTGGACAATTTGATTCAGGGTTTGCTCCTGAGAAGGTCGTTTGGCTCAGGATGGGAATTTCTGGTTTCCGACCGTGCAGATAACGAGGTTTGGGGCTGTCCCTGTGCTCAGCAGTGCCTGGGACTGCAGGAGGAGGGAACGTTGTCCTTGCAGGTGCACCCAGAGGAGCTGCAGTCACTTTGAGCAGCTTGGAGGAACCTCCCCAGAGCTCCAGGGTGTCCATCCACATTTCCCTGTCCTGGCCACAATCCCAAGGGATCCCTCCAGCATTCCTGCTGCAAGATTGGTGCTGAGCTGGTCTCTGCTCCCTGGTCAAACCCAGCCTGAGCTCTGCTGGCAGCTCTGTGCAGCTCTGCCCTGCTCCCGCTGCACTTCCCCCTGCACAGGCATTGAGAAGCGGCTGCTTTTATATTTCATAGTTTTACATTCCCAGCCAGATTCCTGCGTTCTGCAGGATGCAGTGAATTCCACCGCATCCCAAATGAATTCCACCGCATCCCAAGTGAATTCCACCGCATCCCAGATGAGTTCCACCGCATCCCAAATGAATTCCACCGCATCCAGATGAATTCCACCGCATCCCAAGTGAATTCCACCGCATCCCAAATGAATTCCACCGCATCCCAAGTGAATTCCACCGCATCCCAAATGAATTCCACCGCATCCCAGATGAATTCCACCACATCCCAAATGAATTCTACCACATCCCAAGTGAATTCCACCGCATCCCAAGTGAATTCCACCGCATCCCAGATGAGTTCCACTGCATCCCAGATGAATTCCACCGCATCCCAAATGAATTCCACCGCATCCAGATGAATTCCACCGCATCCCAAGCGAATTCCACCGCATCCCAAGCGAATTCCACCGCATCCCAGATGAATTCCACCACATCCCAGATGAATTCCACCACACCACAAATAAATTTCACCACACCACAAATGAATTCCAGCCCATCACAACTCAATTTCACTGCACCACAAACGCATGTGGCAGATGATGTGCAAAAAGTCACACCGACCCTTCCTGAAGGTCTCCCTGCACATCACCACTATTGCGAAGAGAGCTTTTGGAAGGGAAATCGTGTGGCAATTTTAATTCTTTTTTTTTGTTTTCCTTATGGGAAAACATGGAGGGGAGCACCTGGGTGTGAGCAGGAACACGAAAGGAAATCCAGAAGCAAGGCCCCAAGGGCCCCGTCTCCAATGAAAACCCCCTCAACTCTGACAGGGCTGAAACTTTGACAGATCCCAGAGTGGAGCTGAAAATCCTCCAGCAAAACAAAACAGATGAAAAAGTAGAGTGAGAATGACAAAACACTTTTTCTTTATTTTCTGCGTTACCTTCCCCGAGCCTGATTTCCAAAGAGCTCTGTTGACATAAGTGCAGCAGCTGGAGATGAGAGGGTTTTAAATCAACCTTCAGAGATGTACAGTTTATACTGGTAAAATAATTATTCTTCAAAGATCCCTGAAAAATTGCGTTTAAGGTGTTTAATGATTAAAAACCTGATGTCCTTGAGTGTAAGTCAGATGAAAGAACTGCCAGGGACCTTAATGCGGTGCAATGATAAACATAAAGGCAGCAATAATGATCAGCCCGAGGTGATTACACTCTCTAATTAGAGCACATGTATCACTTAGGCCCGTTAATCTCCGTCTGTCTGAGGCACTTTGGGCACACTCTCCTGTATCCCACGGAAGCTCCTTTGATCACGGCACGGAGCAGGAGGAGCCACTCCCGGTGTTTGGAGCCTCGCAGCTCTGAGGTTCCCTCTGCAATGCCCTGAGCGGGCTCAGCCCAGCTCCGCCACGGTTCTGTCACTGAATATTTGCACCTCTGGGCCAGAGGAGAGCTGGGTGAGAGCAGGAGTGCCCCAAACCCTGCTCTGCAGCACCCTGGGTGCACAAACCCGCTGGGATGGGGCTGTGTGGCTGCAATCCCAGCTGCAGGGGCGGAATCAGCTGGGTTCCACCTCCTCGTGCTGGCTGCGGCTCTGGGACGGGGATCTTGGTTCCCAGGCTGATGTATTGAGGGGAAAAAAAATTAAATAAAAATCTGTGGTGCCTTCCTGTCCCCTGGAGGTGTCCTCTGCAGAGAGCAGCAGGTGGGAGCGGCTGTGTGAGTGTCTGTGCTGCCCCTGCTCCCCTGCTCGGCCCAGGGAGGGTCTGCAGGGCCCAAGGGACATCTGTGGGGTCTGTGGCTCCCAGGGCAGATCTGTGGGGTCTGCAAGGCCCAGAACACATCTGTGGGGTCTGCAGGGCCCAGGGGACATCTGTGGGGTCTGTGGCTCCCAGGGCAGATCTGTGGGGTCTGTGGCTCCCAGGGCAGATCTGTGGGGTCTGCAGGGCCCAGGGCACATCTGTGGGGTCTGTGGCTCCTAGGGCAGATCTGTGGGGTCTGCAGGGCCCAGAGCACATCTGTGGGGTCTGTAAGGCTCAGGACACATCTGTGGGGTCTGCAGGGCCCAGGACACATCTGTGGGGTCTGTGGCTCCTAGGACAAATCTGTGGGGTCTGTGGCTCCTAGGGCAGATCTGCGGGGTCTGTAGGGCCCAGGGCAGATCTGCGGGGTCTGCAGGGCCCAGAGCACATCTGTGGGGTCTGTAAGGCTCAGGACACATCTGTGGGGTCTGTGGCTCCTAGGACAAATCTGTGGGGTCTGTGGCTCCTAGGGCAGATCTGCGGGGTCTGCAGGGCCCAGGGCACATCTGTGGGGTCTGTGGGATGGTGCAGTCCCAGGGGCTGTGCAGCTTTGTCGCTTCCTGAGCTGTTTTTTGGCCAGGTGGGGTCAGAGAGGAGCACAGGGAAGTAACACGAGGTTTCAGTCAGTCCCACGGCCCTGGCTCTGAGGCTTTGATGCACACCGGGGTGGGAATCTGATTCCTGCAGAGGATGAGGCTCACTCTGCTAATTCTGATTGCTGAGAGGTTTCAATGGGAGCCAGTGACTCTAAATTGGAGGTGCTCGAGCTCAGACTCATCTTCATCTGCGGGGGATAGTTTTAAACACAAAGCAGCTGATGGCTGTGCAGCCCTTGCCATCCTGTTCCTTCTGCAGCTCCTCCCTTTCCCAGGAGGGCCAGGGGCTGTGCCTGAAGAAGGATTTACCTCAACCCAGGTGTAGCTTGAGCCAGAGCTCTTTGCTGGAGCCCAAATGGAGGAAAATCCTCCTTGGTGCCTTGCTGAGATAAATTCACCACAAAGCTGGCAGAGAACGGCCCTGGCTCCGTGGGGAATTCACCCCGAGCAGGGAGTGCAGAACAATCTGTCTGGCACAGGGTCCTTCCTCCCAGCAACGTTTTTTGTGCTCTCATCATGCACGAGAGGCCCCATAAGGTGCACCACGACTTCCAAATCAGCGGGACTGAGACAATCAGACTGGCTGCAGGAGGTGGCTGAGAGAATTCTTCATTAATTTCGAGTGTCCCTCAGTAATGAATGCTGTGGGTGAGAGGTTTTGAGGGCCAGCAGCAGGCAGGTCTTGGAGTTGGTGAGAAGTGTCTGGAGTCAGGGCAGGGGGAGGCAGAAGCAGAGCCAGGCCTAAGAGAAAGGCAGATGCTCGAGACAAATACCTGAGAATGCTGACAGTCTCCCTTTCTGAGGTTCTTTTTTCTCCAATTATTGTGAACCTTGGAGTATCTTTCTTGCTTTTATGGAAATTTGCCACCCTGGGCCTTAGCGGAGCTCTACAGGTGATGGCAGAAGTCCCAGCATCCCCGTGGACCCTGCCACAACCAGCCAAGGATGTGTAGGAGAGAAATTCTAATCCAAAAACTGGGACTTAAAAACTCCCAGCAGTGTCAGCTGCAGCTTTTGGGATGTCTCTGCTGGCAGTTCTGCCCCAAAAAGCTGCTCTGGCCTGAGCAGAGGAGGCACTGCAGGAGACAGGAGAGATTATCATCCTCATCAGGAGAAAATGAGAAATGATCTCACTGATAAAACACCCATTATAGAAACAAAGGGAATTGTGCAGTTTATTCTCTCCGTGGCCATGTCTGATTCCATGTCGCACGGAGGGGGTGTCTGTGCCTCCCAATTAAGCAGAATAATGGCCTTTCTGGGGAGGTGGGGGTGGGTTATATTAGTCCTGCTGCAGGTGGCATTGAGATGAGAGGCCTTGGCTATCGTGCTGTCAATTTGTTTAATGGTTATTAGAGGAGCAGGTGATTTCTTTTAAAGGGAAGTGACAGACTGTCCATTAGATATAGATGCATGTTTATTAAATCGGGAGCCTGGAGCAAGCAGCCTGGCTCATTTGCTTCCAAATTCCAGACCAATCTGTTTCCTTTTGGAAGGGTCGGAGCCCAGGAGAAGCGGGGGCTGTTCCCGAGCAGGGCTCAGGGGCTGTTGCAGTTGTGTTCTCTTCCACCCCGGTGGAGGCTGCAGGGGAAGGGGCCGGGAGTGTGCAGCCTCTCAAATGGGGCTTAACTCCTTCTCTTCTCACCTAGATAGGCCCAGAAGCAGAGGGGCAGCACAAGGGTTTAGTCTGTGAGTGCAAAGCCTTCGTTTCTCCTGCCTGTGTGTCCCCACACCATGGATGGATGGGATACACTACAGCTCCGTCAAATTAGGGGGAAACAAAGCCCAGTCCCTGTTGCACTCGCCCTTTCCTGCTCCAGGGGCCTGTCCCTGCAGAGACAGGGACACAGGGACTCTGCTCTCCTGCGGAGGGGCTGGGGTTTGGGAATGTTCCTGCTCTGGGCACAGCTACAGGGAGCTGATTCCTCGCAGTCCTGGCTGGGGAGCAGGGAATGGGTGAAGGGTTCCTTCTCCAGTCAGACCCTTCCTCCTGCCGAGTGGGGGGCTCTGGTGCCAACCAGGAGAGCTCTTCTCCCCCCTTCTCTCCTCGGGGACTGGTTTGGAGCTCCCGCTGTCCTTGCCTCGAGCATCCTGGAGCCTCAGATGAGCTGATTGCAATTTTGGCATCCTTATCTCCATGAAAATGCAAATAATGCCTCTTGTCAGCTCCCGTGCTCCCCATTCCAAACCCCGCTGGGTCCAGTCGCTCCCAGTCCCGGCAAGGAGAGGGCGGACATCGAATATTGCTGCGTTTACTGTCTGCAGTGAAACATCCTGCACCTCCCTGCCAGCCATTTGCTGGGTTATTATTCCTCCATTCCTCTGTTTGTTCTTTTTTTTTCTTCTGGGCACATGTTTTTCCCAATTCGGGCAAAATCGCTGCTGCCATCCTCAGCTGTCCTGATTGCCTGAAGAAGCAGCTGATTGCATTATTCATCTGCAGAGCTCACAAAAGGCGTCAGAGCTCTCGACCAGACCCCGAGTTTTGATGATGTTTTGCGTCTGTAGGAAGGGGGGAGGATGCTGTGTGAGCTGGTGGCATCTGGTGGCACTGCTGTGGCTGGGAGGAGCTGCTGCCGGGACAGAGCAGTGCCCGGGACAGCCTGGGCTGGGCTCGGTTCTCCTCCAAGGCTGCAGCGATGCTGAGCTGCAAATTGATTTTACATCCCGGTGAGCAGAGGCAGCCGAACTGCGGGGAAACGGTGCCACCTGCGGGCACCAAGCACAGGAATCCCAGCCCCGGGAATGCCATCCTCACACACTGCTCAGCTCGGTCAAATCCTCGGGATTGGGGAGTTTATCAACCCAGAAACAGAGAGAGGGTAACGCAGGGAATGGAGTCAGCAGGGGAAGGTCAGGCTGTGCCTCACCGCAGACACCCGGGCGGTCACAGACACAAAAAGGGGCTGGAGCTGTTCTTCTGTGGTTTAGAACAGCGTTTTTTCCGTGGTCCAGACAGACTGGACAAGGGTGGGGTGAGCTGTGCTGGAAGCAAATCCACCACCAGGAGATCCGTGAGCTTCGCGCTGCATCCCCCTGTGTGCTTGGGGAATTTTGGGGGGTGTCCGCAGCTCCAGCGATGTCAGCAGGATGGTTCCTGCTACAGATCCAGGTCACTTCTGCGCGTGGTGACGCTGGAATTTGCGGGGCTGGAGGGCCCTTTCCTTGTGTCCCTTGGCGTCACCTCCAGCAGCTCCATCCCTGCCAGGGGAGGGCTCAACATCCCCTCCACTCAGCGGGATCGTGTGGGTGGAAAACTGGGAACCACGGGCAGCTCCGTGTGCCAAAACCGTGTTAAATTCACCTGAGTCTCTGCTGTTCTTTTGGCTGCTGAGCTCTTCTCCAAGCCCAGCCTTTGGTAAACAATTTGATGGGAATAAAACAAGGCGACTGAGCAGGAGCGCGCACGGCTGCCTCTCCCAGTCTGTGCCTGAACACACACGTTTTGTAGAATGTTCTCGGGCTAAAAAGATATTAATAAGTAAACCCCTCTGATTGATTTAATATGCCAGAGCTTTGTTCTCAGTTCTTTGCTTGTACTGGTGCGTAACACTGGAAAAATAAAATGGAATCATAAAATGAAATAAATAAAATATAAAAGCCGTGCAGCAGAGTGAGGTGAATTCAATCATCAGAGGAGCAGAATTATACATCAAGAGCAATCCAATATTGTGTTTAATCCCAAGGCATTATAAATCTGACAAACATCTAGGAATATCTTCAGAACAGAAAGGTGGGGGTTTGAGGAATAAACAGGCAGCTAATCCTATTTACACAGATTTCCTTTCAGGAGCAGCATTTCACCTTTGGGGGCAGGTTCACCTGGGCTGGCCTGGGAGACGCTTGGTTGTGTTTCTGATTTCCAGCATTCCTTCCTCACCTGCTTTGCTGTCAGAGCCCAGCAGGAGCGGAGCTCTGGAATCCCCTCAGGCCCTGTCAGATGTCGCTGCTGGAGCAGCAGGGCCGGTGGGAGAAGCTCATTCCCACAGCTTTTCCTGCCACGTTGTACCGCTCCCATCCCTCTGCAAAGCTGCGCTTGGGGCTCCCCCTGAGCCTGAGCCAGGCCAGGTCAGCAAGGCCAGGCTGGAACATGGAAATTGGTGCTGTCAGAGAGCCTGGCAGGCTTGGATAGCAACTGCTCAGAGCCTCAGCTGCACCCGGGGCAGCTCCAAGGCCACATTCTGCGGGATTCCATGAGAAACAGCCCTGGGAAGAGTCTCCTCTGCAGGCTGAGCCCAGCACAGAACCATCCTGGGCCATGGGAGAGTCTGAAACCCTTCCTGGAGAAGCCAGCAGAGGGTTATAAATACGGGAATCCAAAGCATCCCAGGGAATCTGTGTGCTGATGAATAACACCGTGTTTCCCATGTTTCAAATGCTGAAGCGAAGCTGCATCAACAGGCAGTGAACAGCCTCTAACTCCAGGCTGGACACCTCCTCTGGGGCAGGCTCCATCCCCGGCATCAGTGTCAGGATATCAGGAATGGGTTGTACAGCTCACAGAAAAACGTTACAGAAGCCCTGGGATGAAAAACATTTAGCATAAATTGAATAGGAAAATAATGCTGGAGTTGGAGAGAAAGTTGAAGTTCAGCAGTTTCATTTGAAAAGAGAATGGAGCATCAAGCCCTGGGAAGTGTCATTTCCTGACTCTTGTGGAGTAACAGTGAGCTGTAAAATTAGAGTTGCATGGATGGCTGTGGAATGATGCTCATGAAAAATTAATGACAATAGCAGGAGACAGGAAAAATCCAGAAAACATTTCCACGACTGTTAAGTTTTATAAAAGCTTGTTTTCATTAAATCTAAACTGTGTACTTTACCCGAGCTGCCAAAATCCCTGCAGCTTCTCTAAAGCAGCGAGTGCTTATGGCAGAGAGCTGCTCTGTGAGCAGAGACCTGTGGGGAAGGTAATTGCAGGAGATGGATGGGTTTTGTTCCCCCCGCTCTGTTTTTGGGAGCAGGTCCCTTCCCAGTCTGGAGCTGTTCAGGTGCTGCTGGTGGGACTTCGCTGCTCGCTCTGCATGGAGCTCCGAGGATCTGAGCTGAGCTGGAGGATTTTGGGATCCCACACCTGTGGAAGGTCCCTGTGGGGGGATCCCTGAGCTGCCTGTCCTCAGTTCATGCTGGGATTCACACTTCAGGCAGCTCCAGGGATTTTAGTGCACCCCAACAGATCCCTCATGGGAACCGAGAACACTGGGCTGAGGCAGGACTCACTTTGCAGACATTTTTCAAGTACTGAAGCGGAGAAAATAAAGGGGAGAACCAAGCTCTGGTCATCTGGGTTTGAAAGGGGAATGTTCTGAAATGCAGCATTCCTGGAAATCGTGTTTCAACAACTGGAGCAGCCTCAGTCAGCTCACCTTTGGAGTGTGCATCACACGAGGGGCTCGTTCGTGTCCAGAAGAGACTTTGTGCCTTGAAACACTGAAAACTCAGTGAAATATTCCAGTGGAAGGAGTGGACCTGGATTAAAGATAAACCACAAAGCAGCCCAACACTCCCAACAAACCAGCCTGACCTCGGGGTGGTTTCTGATCAAATTTCCTGTGTTGCAGCACTTTGAAAATAGAAATTGCGTGCTTGGAGCTGCATCCCTGGGTCACTGCAGGTGGCTCCTGATGCTCTCACACAAGTTCAGAGCCACAGGCAGTGCCAGAATTCAGGATTGTTGCACTGCCTATGGGGTTAAACCCTGATGTAACTTCTCCCTCCTGGGATACGATGGAATCCGGGAATTCTGTCTCATCCTGGCAGATGTTCGCTCCCCACAAGCTCCTCCTGAAGATGCTCCCAGCACCACAAGGTGGGATGAGACACTCCAGCGCTTTCCTGCTTTGCCTGACTGATATTAACAGTGACACAGAGAGTGCTGCTGGCAGGGGAACATATTTGTCCTGTCACATTTTTTTCTGCCTGGAGAACTCTGGAAGCCAAGTGACTGCTTTCTCCTGTGATTTTATCAGCTGCTGGAAGGATTCAGACAGGTAGCAGCTGTGCAGCCCCATACAGGATATGATGTTCCTAAATATGCTGTAATTACCTTCCTCACCATCCTGAGCACCAGCAGCTGAGGAGTCTGACTCCTTCAGCCCGGAGAGCTGTCAGCTCTGATCGTTCCCTGCATCCTGGACTGGGCACTCTGCAACTGGGGACTCCCCTGGTGCTGCTGGATTTGGGAATCCGTTGGCATAATCAGCATCTCCCCAGTCCAGAAATCCAAGTCCCAAACTGGATTATCTTTATGTTCTGTTAATAGGGTGTCCATGGAAGTGAAGGTGTTGGTTGGGTGGAATTGGCACAGCAAATCAACATCATTATTGTGGCTTCCTTTGGCTCTAGACTCCAGTGGGATGCAGGGATGATCCCACCCTGTCTGGCATTCAGGGTTTGAGTCTGCGCTTTAGGCAGGGCAGCAGGACCCTAAAAATGGGCTGGAAATGTGTCCAACGTGACCTTTCCAGTTCACACCCTGCTGTTCTTCTCCTCAGCCTCCTCTTAGGCTCATTTCTTTCTTTGATTGGGTCTCATGGGGTAATTCACACCCAAACGGGGACAAGTGGAAATTCTGTCCCCTCTGCAAGGAAGGGAATTCGAATTTATCCTCCTTTTCTCTCTTTCCTCATCAGTACCTGCCACAACACGAGACTGATAAACTGAGTATTGGCTTGACAGCCCACAGGTTGTCCAGGTAGCTCCAAATTGATACCAGAGGGTTTAATTGAAGGGAGACAGGACAGTGAGGCTGCCTGAGCAGTGCCAGGTCTGTGGCGTGCAGCAGAAAGGCTTTTGCTATCCTCTAGTGGCTGTGGGAGGCTTCACAGCCAGCTCCTGCTCAGAGGAGCCGGGCTGGGATTGCTCTTGTCAGAGATGTTCATTCACAGAGTTTATGTAGATTAATTAAACAGGTGTCAGGTGATATTCCAGTGGAAGGTGCAGGGCGTTAGAAAAAGGTGATCTTTAAGGTCCCTTCCAACCCAAAGCATTCCATGGTTCTCTGGCAAAGTAAATCCAGAGTTTGTTGATGCAGAAGTTGTGTTAGAGTTTTTGGTTTAGAGTTTTTATTTCATTGACTCGTTCTGTTTCATTCAAATCCAAATATTTCACAGGCACGGCCGAGCTGGCAGAGCTGATGTTGGAGCCGTCTCCCTTTGCTGGGGGTGACTTGGGCGTATTTATTTTCATCGGGAAAGGAAACTCCTCCATTCTTTTTGCCCACATGAGCTTGCAGAGGCTCCTAAATGCTCTAAAGCATTGTCATAGAGGGATAATTTGTCAGTGCTGGCAGCAGAGCTTTTGCTCTCTGGTCCTGAGCCAGAGAACTCTGTCTTTACAATGATGAAACACCAGACACCCTAATGGGGAAGCTGGAACTGGTTCAGCAAGGGGGATAAATAAGTGCCATAGATCTCTAAAAAGCTGGAGAATTCACCCAGAAAATGCAGGCTTTGGAGTGCAGTTATTCCTGTCACCGCTTTTAAGGAGGAAATGGCTGTTTTCTCCAGCTGGGGAATAGAAGCTCTGGACCCAGAGGGGAAAATGCTGTGGAAAACACCTGGGGTGTCCTGCCAGAACTGGGGAATGAACCCTGAGCTGAAAGGAGGAGTGGCTGGAGCTGCTCAGAACTAATGCAAAGCCAGGCCCCAGCCCCACCAATCTTCCCTGAGCCCAGGGAAGTGCCTGCCTGGAGAAGGAACGATGGAGGGAGGGAGCAGAGGGGAAAGGCAGCACGGCGCCCGTTCGGAGACAGAAACCCCATTTTTGCTCTCCTCACACGGCAGCTGGCACAGAGGAGGTGCCTCTGCTCCACGTGGGGCCTCCAGATGCTGCTACAATACCTGCAGTAATAATTAAGAGTCAGGTCTGTGGTAATAATTAGAGTCGGTGTCTCTGGTAATCACTGGAGTCACCGATGCTTTGTTTGTCCCCTGAGCTGTGAGTCTGCACGGGGAGTGCAGGTGTGGAAGGGAAACGTTCACTCCCTACTCGTCTTCCCCTGTGCCATCCGTGGGGAAATGCCCAATATTCGCTAAAACCGGGCTGGAAGCAGCAGGGATTTGGCTGAGCTGGTTCCTTGAGCGATCTGTGCAGGGGGAATTTGGTAAATTCAGGGATGCTGCAGGGGATCCAGCACAGATGTGCTGGAAGCAGCCCAGCAGGATCCTGGTGCTCGTCAGAAGGGAGAACCATTGGAAAATAAAATTTCCCCCCCTTGTTTTACCTGGCATGTTTGGCATTAGAGCAGATACTGCAAACCTTGTATTTTCAGTGCGAGTATTCAGGAATTTGAGTGGCCCCACAGAGAAATGGCCCATCCAGGCTGCAGTAAAACTTCCTGGGTTTATTACATTCATGATTTTATTACAGTAAAAGCATTCCAAAATAATGTGGTGGGAGTGAAAGCACCTCTCTCTCATGGAGTTTTAATTTGGCAAATTAATAATAATTAAAAAAAAGCAGCCAAATGCTCAGGAGCCTCAGAGTTGAATGAACTGCAGAATCTCAAAACCTTTCTCAGATAAATTCTTAAAATCTGTTTCCCACTAAAAGCACCCAAACAAACGTGCACAAATATAAACAGACAAATAACCACCACACAAAAAAATCCCAGTTATCTGGAGGAATCTCTGTTAATTGTATTTTTATTACCTATTTCTCTCAGAGGATAGGTTTGAGTACACAGCTCTGCACTTCCCTGCTAAAATAGGGGGGTTTCTGATGACACATTTCATCTTTTCGATTACGATTACACTCGAAATGCTCCGAATTTCTGCTTTTCTGTGGGAGTCAGAGCTTGGCTAAGAAAAGAAGCGGACATACAACAGCAGCAGCAGATGGCAGCCGAGCCCCGTGGCTGAGCCCTTCCCTGGGCTGCGGAGGGATGGGAGAGGCAGCGGGAGCAGGGAGCCGGCAGTGCTGACACCTGCAGGGCTCCGAGCAGGAGCGTCCTGGCCCGCAGGAGCTCTGCCCATCCATCCCCAGCCCAGCTTCCCGGCAGGGATGGAGCGGAGCCCCAGGCAGCTGCCAGCTCCCCAAACCAGGCTCCCCAACTGCACAGACACCCCAATAAAGTCCCCGGGAATGCACAGCAAGGCACCGGCTCTGCGGGAGCCTCCACCTGCTCGGCTTCCTCCTCGTTTCCAAGGCAATCTCGGATCTGAAAAGGACGAGGTGACATTTCAGTAGAACGTGCATTAATAAAAAGCATCACTGAGGAGTGTGAGGGTGGCACAGGGACAGAGGACGAGGATGGGACAGAGGATGAGGATGGTACGAGGACAGCTCGGAACTGGGAGAGGGAATCGGTGCCCAGGACTGCTGTCCTGCAGCTCCAGGGTCAGCTGGAAATATCAGCAAACACACACACACACAAGCCACCAAATTGTGCTGACTTGTTAAACATAAACGAAAACATAATTAGATTTATAATGTGTCTCTCCTCACGCCCAATCACATAATTTACCAAAGCAGGTGGGGGGAGAAGAACAAGCCCTCACAACCTGCTGAAATATCATTATTAACATGCACATGAAAAGTCAATTATGCCAGAGGGAGGTATTTAAGTGAAGTGAGTTTCCATACTCTGGGATTACACCTTGGGGATTATATATTTCTTATTTATTTATTAATTTCCCCTCAGATCTCTGCTGCTGCTTAGCAGTGAGGAACAAAAAAGGTACAAGGAGATATTTTTAATTCCCCTGAAGAAATAGCCAAATATGTGGATGAATAATTGTTCCTCTCCCCATCAATATTCTCCCCCACCACCACATCGTAAAGACTCTCTGCTCTCCCCAGTCACACAGGTCTGGTTTGTGGTGTTTAGTTTTAAACGACACCAGGGACTGGTCTTCCAGCCCTTCCCTGGGGAGGACATTTGAAAGTGCTGTTATTATTAGTTGCAGTATTTATTATTTGTATTACAGCAGTGCCTTGGGGCTTCTGCTGGGACTGGGATCCCATTAGGTGGATGCTGAACAGGGAAAGGCAGTTCCTGCCTCAGAGAGCTCTCAGCGAAAGCAGAAGGAGCAGGCAGAGGTGGGAGGGAGTGGGGAAGGGTGAAATGAGGTGTTGGAAGTCACAGAGGAAACCTCCCTGTGAACTACAGCTCTTTGGGGCTGACCCCGTGTGACAGCAGAGCTCTGAGCTGATCCCAAAGAACTGGAATCCCAAAGAGCTGCATCCAATTGCCCATTTTCAGGTTAAGGTCAGGCTGCCCCTCTGGGGTGCTCTGCAAATAGAGGAGCTCACTCTGACCTTCTGCTTCCAGAGCAGGGCAGGGACCAGGGGGAGCTTCGGGTTCGGGTCTCTGCTCCATTTAATTTGTGAGGGCAAAGTACACCCTGAGCTGGGGCAGGCAGGGTTTCACAGCAGGTCCCACCTCCAGGGGGTCCAACAGGGCTTATCCAGCAGGTGTGCCTCTGGAATTACCTGCCACCCCTTTTCAGCGTTCTGTGAAAACACCTGTGTTCACCGGGACACCGAACCAGCTAAATACCCGCATTCCAGTCATTCTTTGAACAGAAATTTGCATCTGAGATTGAGATAAGCTTTGGATGTGGGCCAGCCAATGAAAAATGTGATCACACCATAATTTGGGGGACCTCAATAACTTGTAGTGGGAAACAATGAGGCTTGGCCTGTTGTAAGACCCCAACCATGCCTGGTTCAGGGCTTCCAGCACTGCTGGAGTCCTGGGCTATGGTCAGGAAGGATCCCTCCCACCACATTGCATTATCTTGTACATCCCTCCCTTTCTCCTTCTGTTCCCCCACTGACAATGAGCAGATCTTTACATCCAGGAGGAGAACTTAATTAGTGTCATTAAAACAAAGTCATCACAAACCAATATAAAAATCCCTCAGACCCCTAAAACTCCTCCAGAAGTGGATTCCTGAAGGCCTTTAGGACTCCTCAAGCACTGCTGAGCCCCTGCATCGATGCACTTGCTTCACCAGCCATGGCTTTTCCACACATTCTTGCCTAAGGCGTGACAAATTTAATGGTGTGTGTTTTGCTGAGTTGTTGACTCTTGTTTTTCATTCCAGCTAAGTTTCTAGAGAGGCTTTAAAGGCACGTTTGTGAGCAGGGCTCTGTGTGCACAGCCCTGCCGTGGCTCCTTCCCCTTGGCCCTGCTGCGGAGTCCCCTCGGCCGAGCTCTGGGTGAGCGAGAACTGAACCACACTGAGAGGAAAACCAGGTTAAAGAGCTGGGCTTTAGCTCCCTGTTAATTGCAGCTTATCTGGGGCCTGGATAATTGCTCATAAATACCTGCTGAGTTGCCAAGCCTGTGTTAAGGCTTGTCAGTCTTTAATAAATCTTGAAGATTTAAGATGCTGCTCCTTGCTGGTGCCCATCACTCCCCGGTGCAAGGTAGGGCAGAGCCAGGCAGCCGAGCAGGATTCCTCCCAGGCTGCAGGGACGTGTGAGAAGGGCTGTGCAAGAGCTCCTGGAAAGGTCACTGGTATTTTTGGAGCAATAAATCATGGAGGGAAAGATTTGCATTTTGGCTGTATAAAATCCAGGGCTGGATTAGAGAGAGCATACTTTGCAGTAATATTTCTCTCCTGACTTGTTTTATTAGCTTCCTTTAAACATGTTACATTATTGCTTATAGAATTTCATTTACTTGGATTGGCAGCTTGATAAATATGTCTATTGGCGATGATTTGGATTGCTCTGGGCATTAATATTATTAAAACCTGTCACAAGGAAATGTCTGAAAGATGACTTACTGTAAAGATTACAGCATGAAATAAATCATACAATGGTATTTGTTACCGTTTATGGCCTCTTGGAGCCGAGTCAATCCCTTTTTATGTTGCATTATTTTTCAAGTTTTTATAGCCTTACATTATATATCGCTGTCAGAAATGAACAGATGGGGTGTCAAACACGAGCCTTCTGAATAATTCCCACCCTCGGGTTATTTGTATGAAGGACAAGTGTAAAGCTGTGTTCTCGAGAAAAGGAGCGGGATGGAGGTGCAGGAAGTGTTGTTCCAGCGGGCAGCTCCTTTGTCAGCAGCACATTGTGCTTTTGAGCAGTACCTGGGCTCCAGGGCAGGGGCTCCGGGCAGGCAGGAGCAGAGTTTGGCACAGCAAACCCTCACAGTCGCTCCAGCCCCACGTTCCCCCAGCTCTGCTGTTGCTGCTGGAGCAGAGTGAGGTGTGGAAGGGGCGTTCAGCGACAGCCAGACCTCCCAGGGCTGGGGGAACACGCACGAGGGTGGATGCTTGTAGGTACCTCAGACACTTCAGGGGTGGGATTCTAAAAAAAGCCCCCCCCCCCCCCCCACCCCGAACCACACAAATGGCATTTTGGGAGCTTGGGGAGTGCAAGGAGGCAGCTGAACAGATATTTTGGACACTGGAACTTTGAGAACTGATGTTAGTTGGGAAGCTCCTCTAGGAAGAGGTGATAATATTTTGCATCCCACTTTTTGCTGGGTTGAGAATCCCATTGTTCCTGCTCCATATTTTTGAGGCCTTCTCCTCAGAGTCAGGGGCACAGTCTGGATGGAGTGATAGTTAAGCTGATAACACACAGGCAGCTAATTAAGTTTATTTCAGTTACAAACACTCAGATGGGAGCTATGGTCCATCATTTTACTTCTCGATTCAGTTTGGGTTGGATTTTGTAAATAGGCCTCCAGTTACTCCTTTTTTCATTCCCTCTCCTTCTGGAGAGCAAAACATTTGGAATACTGAGAGAAAACCTCTCAGCCCTTGCCTGCCCTCATGCACAGGATTTTTCCTTCACTTCGGTTTGTGTCCCACTGGCTGCCTTTGGCACCCAGACTCCTGTGAGCTCAGCCAGCCATTCCTGACCAATTCAGTCAGCTAATCCGGAGTTTATTCCAGCTGCTCTCCAGAGCTCCCTTCCCCTGTGTTCTCATGCCTCTCTGGTTCCTCTGAGCCTCCCCACTGTAGATCAGAGAGCCTCTCCCTGTGCTCCTCAGCCTCTTTTCTCTGCTCCGTGTGAAAATGCACCACCTCTCCCTGCTCCAGGCCCTCGTCCCACATCCATCATCAGGAGTTTTAGGGATTCCCACTCACCCTGCAAGGAGCAGTTGTTCTGCTCCTCGTACCTGGAGCTGCACCCACCTGGGCCCACTAATCCCACTGCAGGTTATACAATGGCATAATCACCTGGAGAATTTGCATGACTGATGGTGTGAGTTCTGAGTGCATAAGGATAAGTTTCATAATTAGCTTTCCCTGTGAACTTGTGCAAAC
This sequence comes from Aphelocoma coerulescens, assembly GCF_041296385.1. Lineage (NCBI taxonomy): Eukaryota > Metazoa > Chordata > Aves > Passeriformes > Corvidae > Aphelocoma > Aphelocoma coerulescens. The sequence continues at coordinate 4,354,763 of NC_091035.1, forward strand.
CAGCCTATTTATAATTTGGTCAGCTCCTGAGTTTTAATAAGGGTGCTGAGAGGGACTGAAGCCTCTGGCAGCATCGTTTCATATTTTAATTACCCACAGTAATTCTGACAATTACACAAATGTCATAAATCACATCATAATGACCCATTAAAGAAAACACCCCTATTTAATGATTGGATGAGGATTTAAATTAAACAGACGCGCAATGGCTTAACAAGAAGCCAAAAGCTCCATGGAGTTTCAAAGTGTTCCAAATCTTTTTATTGAGCCACGGCTCCAAAAGATGAAGAAACTTCATGCAAAGTTTCTTTCACAGGCCAAGTCCTGATTTCCTTTCCATGGGGTGGAATCCATCCCTGTGTCCCAGGCTAGGACTGGACTTCTACATGATTAGAGCCTTCATTGGCCATTCTGGTGTCTGTCTTGTAGTCCAGGAGAATTTAGGATGTCCCTTGCTGTTGGCAGTGCCAATCCCGTGGTCACAAACATCCCTGGATGTCACTGGAGCTCAGTGACATTGGATTTTAGCCAGGAAACTTCAGTTTTAGGAGGGGTAGCATCGAGCCACAGCTCACATGTTCTGGCAGGGAGCTTTTGCTGCACTGTCTGGGGTTTAATGCAGTCTGAATTTGTCCCTGAGTGTGGTGTTCCATGCCCTGCTCACCAGGGACTCCTGCTGAGGGGGGCAGTGGATGAGGAGTGCTTGGCATCACTTCTCCCCCCTGGTGATTTCTCGTGCCATCTTTTAAACTGAAGCAGGGCAGTGCTGGGCTGGGCTGCAGGTGACTCCCCTGAGGAGCAGAGTCCACACAAAGGTGCCACCAGATCACCCCAAATGGGGCTGTGCCTGCCAGCACAGGGTTCAGCTGGGCCCTGGCCCCCTGCTTTGGGCCCTCCATGAAAATCACTTCTATTATCTCAGGTCTCGAGCGAGCCAACTCCTGCTCTTTAGATTATTTTGCTATTAATAACGTCACAATAAGTGGGTGGAAGTAGCTAATGGCTCTAAGCCACAAATGATCCCAAATGTTCCCAGTCTCTGCTCTCCTGTAAACCTTGACAGATTGGGAGTGCTTAGTAAAATATTGTAACACTCAACACGCATTTACAAGACAGAGATCCGTCCCATGACGGCTTCCAGATGTGCGAATGTGTGCAATTTCATAATTCAGGAACAGACTCTATTGCCCTCTGCAGATCCCCCATCAGGCTGTTCATAAATGCTGCTCATAATTAAATTAACCCACTAACTAGCCATGCAAATTTTGATAAGCAGTGACCAAAAAAATGAAAGCAGGGAGCTGTTGAGATGCTCTCAAAAAATGACAAGGTTGTCTTCAGGGATTTTTTATCATTATGAGAAGACTTGTTTTTTCCCCTTCCTGTTTGCCAAATTCTGCTTTGTCCCTTTGTACATGACAACTGTTTCAAGGTTTTAATCTAATAATTAGGAGCTGAATTTTGCCACCCTTCCTCAAGCTGTCTGCTGCCTGCCTCTCGGAACAGCCTCCCTGCAATCAGAGCAGCCTCTGCTCTGTGTGTGGGTAGTGGGACCAGGCTTTGTGTTTTGAAATGCAACCTGTGCCCAGCCCAGGAGCAGTGGGAGAGCAGGAGGGAAGGGATGGGGAGCAGGAAGGAAGGGATGGGGAGCAGGAGGGAAGGGATGCAGTGTTTGTTTCGGGTGGGGGTTGGATGCAGAAATGGAGAGCAGGTGACCAGTGGCCTCCCTTCCGTGCCACTCTGAGGTTTCTGCAGGGCCCTGATGCACCGAGCTCAATGTTCAGGCAGTTTGGAATTTCTCCATGAACTCTTCAGGCTTTGCCACAGGAATTCTTCCTAAGGCAGCATCACCTGGAGCCCGGTCACCAGAGAACCTTGGCTCTGTTTTAGTGTGGTACCAAACACCACCTACTTCACACAAGGATTCAGCCTTGGTGCGTGCATTGTGTGAATCCCAGTGCCACACAGCTCCCTCCGTGCTCTTTCCTCAGTTCAGCTTAATTTACCTTTATTGCTCCTGTTCCAAACTCTAAGTAAAGCTGGAGTCCCTAACCTTGGTGGGGGGCTGGAAGGATTGCTGCAGTAGAGATGATAACTACAGACTATTTTTATTTTAGTGTTTTCTGTGCAACTGCACTGACTTCACTGGGATTACACGTGCATTGCTCAGGGGCAGATTTGGTTCAGTGGATGTAATTAAGAAAAATTTAAGTACTCATTTTTAAGATTGGTTTTACTTGTTGCTTGATGTATTTGTTAATTATGGGATGGAATACTCTAAATTATAATATTTTGCAACAACACGTAATACCCCTGTGTCGAGTAATTAAACCTTGCAGTTCCTCGTGAGGTAGGGGAGGCTCTTTGATGCTTTGGAGTGATTTAATCCAGGAGGATGAATCAGCCAAGCCCAGACAAGCCCCATGTCCTGACAGTGCAGGGCTGGGAGTGAGGGAAGGGGCTCTGGGGGGCCTTCAGAGGCACAGCCAGTGTTCATTTGTGTGTGTGAGAAACCCCACTCCTCCCCAAGGACAAGGGCAACACATGTGCGGGTCTGGGAGCGAGTCAAAACCAGTGAGAGGGTTCCCAAATGGGATGAGGACGGAACAGGCCAAGTGTTAAATCATCCCCAAGGCTGGGAAGGAGTCGGGGTTGTGCTGGTGGAGCCCCAGCCTGTGGGATCAGGCCCTGACAGGGCTTTGCCCTCACAGACCCCTCACCTGGCTGCGTTTTTGGGAACAGACTCTCACAGGGCTTTGCCCTCACAGACCCCTCACCTGGCTGCGTTTTTGGGAACAGACCCTGACAGGGCTTTGCCCTCACAGACCCCTCACCTGGCTGCGTTTTTGGGAACAGACTCTCACAGGGCTTTGCCCTCACAGACCCCTCACCTGGCTGCGTTTTTGGGAACAGACTCTCACAGGGCTTTGCCCTCACAGACCCTCACCTGGCTGCGTTTTTGGGAACAGACTCTCACAGGGCTTTGCCCTCACAGACCCCTCACCTGGCTGCGTTTTTGGGAACAGACTCTCACAGGGCTTTGCCCTCACAGACCCCTCACCTGGCTGCGTTTTTGGGAACAGACTCTCACAGGGCTTTGCCCTCACAGACCCTCACCTGGCTGCGTTTTTGGGAACAGACTCTCACAGGGCTTTGCCCTCACAGACCCCTCACCTGGCTGCGTTTTTGGGACCAGGCACCCACAGGGCTTTGCCCTCACAGACCCCTCACCTGGCTGCGTTTTTGGGACCAGGCACCCACAGGGCTTTGCCCTCACAGACCCCTCACCTGGCTGTGTTTTTGGGAACAGACTCTCACAGGGCTTTGCCCTCACAGACCCCTCACCTGGCTGCGTTTTTGGGAACAGACTCTCACAGGGCTTTGCCCTCACAGACCCCTCACCTGGCTGCGTTTTTGGGAACAGACTCTCACAGGGCTTTGCCCTCACAGACCCCTCACCTGGCTGCGTTTTTGGGAACAGACTCTCACAGGGCTTTGCCCTCACAGACCCCTCACCTGGCTGCGTTTTTGGGAACAGACTCTCACAGGGCTTTGCCCTCACAGACCCCTCACCTGGCTGCGTTTTTGGGAACAGACTCTCACAGGGCTTTGCCCTCACAGACCCCTCACCTGGCTGCGTTTTTGGGACCAGGCACCCACAGGGCTTTGCCCTCGCAGACCCCTCACCTGGCTGCGTTTTTGGGACCAGGCACCCACAGGGCTTTGCCCTCGCAGACCCCTCACCTGGCTGCGTTTTTGGGAACAGACTCTCACAGGGCTTTGCCCTCACAGACCCCTCACCTGGCTGCGTTTTTGGGAACAGACTCTCACAGGGCTTTGCCCTCACAGACCCCTCACCTGGCTGCGTTTTTGGGACCAGGCACCCACAGGGCTTTGCCCTCACAGACCCCTCACCTGGCTGTGTTTTTGGGAACAGACCCTGACAGGGCTTTGCCCTCACAGACCCCTCACCTGGCTGTGTTTTTGGGAACAGACTCTCACAGGGCTTTGCCCTCACAGACCCCTCACCTGGCTGCGTTTTTGGGAACAGACTCTCACAGGGCTTTCCCCTCACAGACCCCTCACCTGGCTGTGTTTTTGGGACCAGGCTCCCACAGGGCTTTGCCCTCACAGACCCCTCACCTGGCTGCATTCCTGGGGCCAGTGGTGCAGGCCTTGTCTGTTCTGAGGGGATTTGTGAGTCGGCCCTGACCCCGTCATCTCTCTGGGCAAGATTTAGAATGACCAAAAAGCCCTGATTGCCGAGGATTTGCTGTTGTTCTGTAGCTGGAGCCCAGAAGGAGCCTGAGCCCCCAGCCCTCGGTGTGTACACGTGACTCCAAGGCTCATTGTGGCCACGTTTTCCCGTGACAAGGGGTGGAAGAGCTGACGTCGGGAGACTGCAGGCGAGGGATTCAACAAAGCTTTAGGGCTTTGCAGAGGCATTATGAAGAATTTAAAGATAGCTTGTCAGCGGGAAGTTGTTGGCAGCTCACAATTTGATAAAAGGACTTCCACTCCCTGCCTCCTAATGCTACAGACAACTGTTAATCACTTATGTTAGTCCTCAAATGAAGTTTGAAACATCTTGGATGTGTCTGGCCATCTTTTAGCGTAGCTGAGAGCTACATTATCTCCTTTGATTCATGGAAATGTGAGTGACTGGTTTGCATTAGGCCATGGGTGAGGGAAGAGGCAAAAAAGAAATGGAATTTGCAGTGTGTGTGGCAGAAGGAACCCTTAATTAGAGAGGGGCTGTTCAGTCAGGGTGGGCTTGGCCTCAGCAGGGTGGGGCCATCACCAAGAGAATTTCCCGCAGTCTCTTCCCTCTCTCTCCCACTTCAGGGATCCAACAGGTGCCTCCTCCCAAGCCGATATATTTCCCACAATATTAGAACGAGGAGCTGTCATTTCTGACAGGTTGTGTACAGAGATGATGGCTTTGTTATGATCGGGATGCATCCATTGATTGATTGGTAAATCTGAGTCGAGGAAGGAGCTCGTGAGAAGAGGCTCTGACTTGCCAAAATGCCATCGGATCTGTGGCCTGGGGATTTGCTGTGTGAGGAGGGGACGTGTGGCTGATGGAGGCACTGGCAGAGATTTGATGGGGTGCGTGGCCCCCCTGCCCTCCAGTCTGGGACCAGTTTGCTAAATTCGGGCAAACCACTTGGACGCCTCTCCCTGCTCCTTGTCAGAGATGCAAATTTACCTTTCCTCCTGCTGAGGGGTGGGTGATTCACAGCTCTTCCAAACGCTGCTTCCCACGAGGTGCTGTCTGCCTGTGAAACCTTTACAGGAACCCTGCAAGGGGCAGAAGAGAAGAGCAGGGACAGGAGTCGTGGTGCCTTTGGCCACCTCATGACTTCCCCAAGAATTCAGCTCAGTACCAGGCTCTTCAAGCAGCTCCTGCTTGAGCAGCACCTGCTTGAAGCTTTTGTTTCACGTGCTCCTGCTGCTGCATCTGAGCTGCCCCAATGCTCACAAACACAGCACGAAGCTGGAATCTGAAATTGGCCTCTCAGAATGTCCTGCAATGTGGATGTAATTTAAAGTCTCTGAAGACAAGGGGAAAATTCCTGCTGACTTCTCTTTGCTCTTAATCAAGCCCATGTTTATATAAATATTGCTTCAGTGAAGGTCCCCACTGAAGAACTCATTATTTAAAATAATCCTCGGGACGGAGTCCAAGCAGCAATAAACATCACAGCTGATACAATAATTCAAGGAAACACTTTGCAGTATATTTTTCCTTATGTTTGTCTCGGCTGACATTGACAAAGGAATTCCTGCACCACACAGCCCTTTCCCCATCCTGGCATGGTTAATGTGTGACTCACACAACCTCGTTTTTCCTTGCTACTACAGACACGAAAGCTGCGATGCCGATAAGGAGGGCACCTCAGATGGGATCTCAGCTTGGCTGAAATGCAGCTGCTGAGGGGGCTGTTGTGGGCTGGGCAGCTCCTCACTGTGTCCTGGGTTCTGCTGGCCAAGGAGGGAGCAGCAGAGTCCTCCTGGATCCTGCAGGAACGTTCCCATGGTGCTGCTCCACTGCAGGAGGCTCTGCTGGTGGCTGGGGGGGTTGCTTTTGGCGTCTTCACGTGTCCTCCTCCTTGTTCTCTGGGAACAAGCTGGAGCTTCCACTGCTCATTCCACAGCCATATTTCCTTGTGATTTAGGTGGTAACCTGGGAACAGAAAGATCTCCAAGGTAACGAGGGATCAGCGATGCCTTCTGTGTTCAACCAAAGCAGGGCAGGCGCCTTCCCTCAGGAGATGGACACAGAAAGGTGTGATTGACGCTGGTTTTACTCTGGAATTTTGTGTGCTGTGTTCCCAGGCCCCTGGGCCCGTGCCATTATTGATCAGGAGATCTCTAAGACAGTTTGGTTTATTTATTTAATGCGCCTAATCCGTAAAAGAACAAACCCCATCTCTAAATGGCAGGTTGTGCTCAGAGCTGCCAGAGAGCTGAGAGTAGGCAACCAGATCTTGCAATGAGGTGATCAAAGATTTCATCAAAAATACAGAATGTTCAAGCTGTTCTGCCAGCTGGGAGACTTGTAGCAGGCTGGAATTCATGCTGCTTGAAATGCTGCAGCTTCCTCCCAAGCAAATAAAAGGGCCCTATTGCCCAGCAACCTCCAAAATAGAATTAGTCACTCCAAACGGGCAGATATCCCAACAGGACTGGGAGCTCAGCTCTGGGAATTCAGGGTGATGTTTGGAGAAGATCTTACGGACAGGTTTGCATGAGGGAAAAGCTCCCGAGTGCTGGTGTGCCCCATCTCCCCTGTGCCACTCGTGTTCTGTGCTGAGGGGTTTGTGTGGCTGGGCCAGGCTCTGCAGGGAGCTCTGTGCGAGCGCCAGGAGCATCCACAGAGGGAATCAGAGCAAAAATGGCTTTTGCACTTGGTGTCCCTGCAGCATCTTCCTGTACAACCACAGTTCTGGCTCAGGCAGGGCCTCAAAGACCTGGGAGCCTGAGATGCATTTCTGGGAGGGAGTTGGGTGCTTGCCAGAGGCCCAGGCTGTGCTTTGGGTGTCTGAAAACTTCATTTTTAAAGTTGTTTGGGTGCTTTGAGGTGCAAATACACTCCCAGGGGCTTTGCATTTCCTTGTGTTGTGAAACCCAGGATGGGTGGATGGATGGATGGATGGATGGATGGATAAAGGATGGATAAAGGATGGATGGATGGATGGATGGATGGATGGATGGATGGATGGATGGATAAAGGATGGATGGATGGATGGAAGGATGGATGGATGGATAAAGGATGGATGGATGGATGGATGGATGGATGGATGGATGGATGGATGGATGGATGGAGGGATGGAGGGATGGATGGATGGAGGGATGGATGGATGGATGGATAAAGGATGGATGGATAAAGGATGGATGGATGGATGGATCCATGGAGGGATGGATGGATGGATGCATGGATGGATAAAGGATGGATGGATGGATGGATGGATGGATGGATGGATGGATGGATGGATGGATGGATGGATGGATGGATGGATGGATGGATGGATGGAGGGATGGAGGGATGGAGGGATGGATCCATGGAGGGATGGATGGATGGATCCATGGATGGATGGATGGATGGATGGATGGAGGGATAGGTGGAGGGATGGATGGATAAAGGATGGATGGACAGAGCGATAGGTGGAGGGATGGATGGATGAAGGATGGATGGCTGTACATTACGGAGTTCCTCCTTGATTGCCATGCAAAGCACAAGTCATGAAAACACGTGTCACAAAATGATCCTCTGATTTTTACCTGAGGCATTAAATATTCATTAGGTTTTTTTATTTTAACATTGATCCAACGTGACCAAGATGTTTGGGAATTAAGGTGTTTTTTCCCCCTTGACCTCAGTAATGAAGGGATAAATGCCAGACCTGGCCAGTGCTGGTTGGGAGGAAGGTCCAAGTCCTTCCTGGTGCCTCACCTGGCCCTGCTGCTCATTCCCTGCTCTGGCTGCTCCTCTCGGGCTCGTAATTGTGCATTTCCTCTGCAGATTTCAGCAGTAATAGTTTTTCCAATTGTTCCTATAAAATAAGCTATAAAATAGATTGTGTTTTTAATTGTTTAGCTTCATTCAGCAGACTAATCGTTGGACTTCAGGCATGTTACATTAAATACAGCTAAAGGTTTCATTATTCAATTTAAACTAATCTAATTAGTTAGAGACAATCATTTAATTTGGTTATGATTCTAATCTCTCATCAGGAAACTTCTCCCTGACAAACTCCCTGTTTTCTCTTTGGGAAATAAAACTGCCAGGGAGGGAACGTTGTAGGGAATTAGCCAGGAGAAAACCACCACGCCAAAGTCGTTACTGAGCTCCTCGTATTAAACTGGTGCTGCTGCCTTGTTCTAATTTCTGATGTTTGAAGCCAACAGGGATGAAATTTTCTCTGCTGTAGGGGACACTTGGAATCCAAATACTTAAAGGGGAGATGCTTCTTTATATATAAAGGGTCACCCTCCCCAACCCACAGAGGTTACACCGATAAGGAGCGGTTTAAATCTCTCTGACTGAAGAAAGAACCCCAGTAGCTGGGTTAGCAGAATTCTGGCTTCAGCTGGACATTGCAAGGACCAAGGAGCGTGGAAGGCAGGAGTGATAACCAGCACTGCTCCGAGGAATACGGGAGCTCCTCCTGCAAATCCCGAGTGAAACCCCAAGGTGTGCGGGAAGGAGCCTTGGCTGGAGGTGAAATGGTGCCAGGGACAGGGACTGCCAGGTTATTTGTCCAACAGCAGTGAGGGGAGGCCCCTTCATCCCTCGAAAAGAGAAAAACAATCCCTTTTCCTCGAGGCTGGGGAGGGAGGGTGCTCAGCTCCAGGCAAACAGAGCTGGAGCTCAGAACTGCAGCGGAAGCAAAACCAACTCCAACCCAGCAGAATATTTATGGCATCTCTTCCTTCCTTAATTTGGCGAAGGAGCTGAGATTTCTCCTCTGGAGAACGCGGAGTATTAATTAACTGAGGACGGGCTGAGAAATGGATGGCTCTCCTAAGTGTTTTCCCTATACTTTATTATCAGTCTAGGCTTTTAAAACAATGGCTGTGCCAAGGAAAAGATTAGAGTGAGGCAGAGACGGGGTTTTTTTAATAATAACCAGACAAAATAATATCAATACACAGCATATACCATCAGAACAGGAGACAAATTCATTACAAGGTGTATTTGAGTAAGAGGTAATTGTGACTTGAATAGATTACTTTTATCTAATGTATTTATTGCTACATAAATATAAAGATGTATAGAACTCTTCTGATTGTATCCAGAGAGGAAGTAAATAGTATGGATTTTTATACCTGTAATTTATGTCTCTCCATCTGCAGTGACAGATATAGATGCTGTACCTCAGACCTACCCTGCATCTTTCTACCTGGGTGTGGAAAAGACACTCAGGGCAGGAAGGAGATTTCAGCCCTTCCATCGCTGTCCTGCTCCAGGGGGTTTTGTTTTATCCCTCAGAGCCGGAGTACCTGGAGTGCAGGACACGAGGCTCTGTCCCTCAGCCCCTCCCAGCTGCCTGGCTGAGCTCCTGCTCCCTGCTTCTCTCGGACGTGGCAGCTCTGGCTGGCTCTGAGTCCTTCCAGCAGCACCTCAGGGCTCTCCCTGGGCCCAGCTGGGGAAACTGAGGCACGGCTTGTTGGGCAACTCACCAGGTGTGTCCTTGTCACATCCCCCTCCACCTGCACACCTGGGCCTTTGCTTCAACTCACACACAGATCTCTGCCCTCATTTTCCCCGGGGAGATGGGCATGGGAAGGGTTGCATCAGGAAAAGGGATCCCACAGGTTTAAATCTGCAACACACAAATGCAAATCGCTCCTGTTATTGCCTGTAACTGATCAGTTATTCCTGACAGATGGGTTCAAACCAGAGCACGGGATTCTCTCCCAGCTGCTCCCACAGCCCTGTCCCACTCCAGTGGATAAAATGCTGTGTTCCTGAGCCAGCCCTGGTTTACCCATTTTGGGTGTTTCATTTTGGATCTCAGGCTCGGTGATGGGGAATTGTCTCTCCATGAGCTGACTACAGCTCCAGTCTAATCAATCTTTTCCTGCACAGATAAGGCTGTTGCTCAGATTTGCAGAGTTTGCTGCGGACAGAAAAGCAGGGCTGGTTACAGGATGTCATCATCAGGGAGTAAAAGGGATTTGCAAAGTAAGGCTGAGACAGAGGTTTCACGTCTTCATGTCAGCCATGAAATCTGCCAGTGAGAAATCACCTCCCTCCCAGTGTAGGGGTTTGTCACTGCTGGTGGGACAGCAGGGGACCTGGCTGGATGCCCAGTGACCCTGCCCATCCACATCCTCCCTCGTGCCCAGCCTGGAGAGACAAAACCAGGGCGTTTTGCATCCTGGCCATGATGGAAAACAGCCTTTGGGATGGAAGGCCCAGGGACACTGCGGGCGCCTGGGGGGTGTTGCAGCAGCACAGTTTGTGTGGGGACTGCAACAAAGCCCAAACCCAGCACAATTCAGCTGGGTTTGGGTTTCCCTGTGAGCATTTCACAGCCCAAAAACCCCGGCCCGTTGTGCACATCCCCTTCCCCCCAGGGTGGGGAACCAGACAGGTCTGAGAGATCCAGACCCACACGGAGCAAACGCTGCTTACCCCTGCAGGAACGAGCAGTTGTGGGGTCACTGCTGGTGCCAAGGGCTTCTCATCTTTCCCATGGAAAAATTTAGGTTTTCCAGTAATGCTGTAATTACCACCCTGTCATGTCACCAAGCAAACAGGTCGGCAAACCAAGGTACCGAACTAAATAATCTGTGGCATAATCTAAACATATAATGGTAATTAAAGCTGACAGCTTAATAAGATACTGAGATTCAAATGTACAGTAGTAATCTGCAATTAAGTAATCTTTTGTAATAGTACCCTGCCAGTTTGTAAAATTTCAGGTAGAAGGCTGTGTACTGTTCCACAGCAAAAATATTGACACAAGGAAAAGGTATCCAGGAAACGATCAGACATCCAAATCCACCGGTGCCGTCCAGGGAAGGCACAACACCGTGATTCATCCCAGGCACTCGGCTGCTGCCACCAGCTCGCAGCCAGAGCTGCCTTGCTCAGCCTGGGAAGGGCTTGTGCTGCTGTTTTGAGGGATTTCATGCCTGGCATTGCTCATGAGGGCTTTTGGCAGTCCATTGTCTGCCCTCAGAGGTGCTGGGTTGGAGCTCCAGCACTCCCAGGACTCGTCAGGGGTTCTGATCTCCATCACTCCCCTGCTCCTCTGAGCAGGGAGGATCCATTCTACAGTGTCTGAACTGGAAAAAAAATCCCATTTCTGGCAAAATCTTGAGTGGAGTTGAGATTCCATCTTTGACTTTCTTCCCACCATGTGCAATATGGGAGCATTGACACAGGCCCCAGAGGCTGTGCCAGGTAGCAAAGGCAAAATTTAGCCTTAATGGTCAGAGAGACAGGATTGGATGTGATCAAATCCCAGAAAACAGACTTCAAATTGGAACCTGCTAAATCAGCTCGCTGGTGAGAAGCCGGAGGAAATAGGACACGTGCCCCAGGAACTTCTGGATTTCTCCTTTAAGTCTTTTTGGTTGCCAGGTTTCAAAAAAAAATTATGGATTTGTCTTAATTCTTGCAGCACCTGTCCCATTTCATGGGATCCCATTCCCCCTCGTGAAGGGGAAGGAGGAACAGTCCCCTCCCTCAAAAGCCCTGGGAGCAAATGGCTTGGGGGGGAGTCGTGCCCACCCCCCTGGGTCCAGGGCAATCACATTTTAGAGGTGATGTCCGTGAGCAGCTCCCAGGAGAGCTTTTCTGTTTTAATCCTGTGAAGCTCTGGGTGAATAAAGCAAGCCTCGGGAAAGCAAACCAAGGCAAGAGACTTTGTAAATACAGGCAGGGCTTTGGGGTTTTTGCATGACAATGACATTCCCGGGCCAAGGTAAGAGATTTCCTGCGCGTGTCGGGTTGAACCTTTGTGCCTTGGGTTGTGCTGCCTTCTTTTTCCCTTTCTGCTCCTGCTCACTTCCCTCTCCCCTCTCGCTGCCCTTGACTGTTTGTACAGATGCTCTTTTCAGAGCCAGAGCTTTGGGAGCCACTCCCAGCCGGGTACAAAAGGCTCCCCAGCGCTGCACAGCTGAACGGGTTCTTTAGAACAAATCCCACGGAGGCAGCAGTGCCTGCTGCATTATTTATTCACCCAGGCCCTTTCAGAATGCACAGGCAGACAGCAACAAGCGCTGCGCGTCCAAGGGACATTAAAAGGTTTGACTCAGGTGTTAATTCAGCGGCTTTGAAGGAGTCAGGATGGTTTATCGGGAGAATAAAGGTAACGGAGTGTTACAAAGGCCTCGGTGTGCAGCAGATCTCCAGAGCATCTCTTTAGGAGAATCCTGACATCCTTGGGTTTTTTCTACCGGACCTGGGTTGAGTCCCATGGCTGCCCCTTCCCCCTGTCCTTCCCCACCTCTCTCAAGGAGATAAACCAGAAGGGTCTTGGCCTGGTTTACCCATCTCCAGAGGAGTAGGAGGCACCACCAAAGGCAGCTCAGGTGAGATCCCAGCTGCCCTCTGGGGATTTTGGAAGCACAGAGAGAGGCTGAGTGCCCAGCTTGCATCCCACCACCAAAACAGGAGCTCTCAGCCCCTCTGAGCCGATCTTGTGCAGTGGAGTTGACACCTCCAGGCAGGGAGTGCAGCCCTGTGAGCTCCCTCCAGGATGTGGTGTGTCAGCAGAGGGAAAGCATCTGCAATCCGTTGACATGGCTTGGGTTTCAGTCGTGTCAGATCTCCAACAAAATAACAAATTGAGCCCAGTCCTGAGCACATGGATTCCTGCCCTGGTGCAGTCCCGAGCAGCACAGAAATATGTTCAGATTTGCAGGGATGGGCTGGGAAGCAAAGTAACCCCAGGAATTTTGAACCTGGAAGCACCAAACAGCTAAACAAAACCAGCTGGAGCTTTCCTGTGATTGAACAAGCTCTCCATGAGTCCCTGTGGTAGACCTCGACCAGGACAAACACTCAGAGCTGTGCCCACTCCTCAGAACAAGCCGAGAGGGGCAAAGCTTTGTCCGTGCCAGGCAATCCCCCATTTCCCAGCCCCGAGGGGATGAGCAGGGTCTGGCACACCTCAGCCACAGGACAGGACCCTGCTGGCTCTGCTGCTGCCTGACCTGGCCAGAGGAGAAACTCAGACCCTTTATACCTTCCGTGCAGTCCTTCCCCACGGAGGCTGGTAGGAGTTTCACAATTAATCAAGCTCATGCAGGACCATTAATTGCTGAGCTCAGCACGGGCCCTGCTGAGCTGAGCACAGCTCCACGTGTCAGGCGTTTTCTGAGCTTGTGAGATGATCTCTGGGCTCAGAGGCAGGTCATAAACGGTGCCTTCTCAGAAACAATGGATTGGAATCCAAGAAACCCTCGCCACGAGGAGTCAGGGAACCGGGGCAGAAGCAGCAACGTGTTCCGTAAGGAAATAGGAATGCTGCAGAGAGAAGGGTGGGGAGCAGCAGGGTGGCCCCTCTGCTGTGCCTGCAGCCCAGGCGTTCCCCCGGAGCCTTCCAGGCTCCTCAGAGCCCCAGGGGGGAATGCCAGGCGCAGGGCCAGGCTCAGATCCGGGCGGGTGCGATGTCTGTGCTGGGCATGCAGGGCTGAGGGACGGCACCGGCACCGCGAGACGGCAGCGCATGAACGGCGCGGGGATTCGGCTACTTTTAGTCATCTTTAAAAATGATGGACTCAAATGCTTCCTGACCCAAGGGGATGCACCAGGAATCAGTCATCACTCAGGGAGTTACTTGTGCTCGCTCTCTATTTTTTAATGGGAAGTTATGGGCTCCTGCTCTCAATCCCTCTCGCTCTCCTGCTGCTCTGCTGCCGTTCATCAGCTCTCGCTGGTGCTGCTGGAGTGCCAGGACTCGCCCAGCACGTTCAGCAGCACAGCAGGGCCCTGCTGCCCGCGGGAACTTCCCTAGTTCCCTGAAAATGGCAGAGACAGTTGAGCAGGAATCACTTTCAGAGCAGGGGGAGTTCTGCGAGGCTCTCTCAGCCAGTGAGGGTGAGCGAGCAGCCAGTGGAGGTCCCTGTCACAGCCACGGGAGGGACTCTGTGGCCCCAGTTCGAGCCAACACAAGCAGCAATTGGATTTCTGTTGAGTCAGGAAAACGAGGGGCAGAGATGAGATTTTTATTTCCTTTTGCAAAATGGGAAAGTTAATTCTGAGATCTTAAACCAAGCCTGCAGGAACAGAGGGCACCTGGCAGTGCCACCCCGGTGCCGCCACCATGTCAGGACTGACTGATGCTGTCACACACAGGTGGGTCACACCCTGCTGGAGCTCAGCCACGGTTCTGGCAGTGGCTCAGCCCCTCCACTACCATCCCCACCTCTCCTTTGTGAGACCCCCGTTCCTCCCGTTCCCCCACTCCCCACGCTGCCCCTGCTCCCAGCTCGGGGCCGAGGGCAGAGTGCTGGGGTGGCACTTTCACAGCACTCAGATAAACACAAAACAAAGGATAAGCTGTCCAGGATAAGTGTGTCAGGCCCAGTTACGCTTTCCTGGGAAGGCTGCGGTGTTAGGAAAGTATTACATTGCTGCTGCTCACTGATATGTCAATCAGCCAGAGGGTAATTAATGACTGCCGCCGTCAGTGCAAAAGTAACTCCAGACACTGCAGGGCCTGTCTGAAAGGATAAAATTTCACTCAGGCACAGGATTCTGAGTCTGTCCAGGAATGGTCAGCACTCAGCTCTGCTGCAGAGGACAGGGGCACTCGGGGCTGGTCCAGCCAGTCCTGAAATCCAAGGAACAATGGGAGAAATCCAATATTGCTGCAGTCGCAGTGTCAGGGACAAGGTGTGTGCACGGGAGGGGAGGGCAGGGAGGGAGCCTCCAGCAGCCCAGAATCCCCTCTGGCTGCCTTTGGGAATTTCTCAGGACACTTGGAGCAGCAGTGCTGGATCAGCTCGAAACGAGACCAGCAGAGGAATTTGGGTGGCACAGCGTGAGCTGTGAGTGAGATGTCCCCCCTTGGAGGCTGGAGCAGAACTGCCAATTGCTTCAACAGCTCCTGGGGTCTCCATGAGCAGAGAACATTTCAATGAGCACTGTCCCATGGCCCAGGTGCTCGAGTGAGCCCTGAATTCCCTCCTGATCCAGCCATGGGTTCCTGAGCTCTGCAGGACCAGCTTTAAAAGCTCAGTAGCAGCACAGGGGCAGTGGTGACAGGAGCAGATTTTGGCCTGGCCTCTGTGTGCAGAGGTGTTCCCAGGAACGCTGCTGCCTGGAGCTGCAACCAAACATCAACTGGGGAAGAAGGAAACATCTCCTGGGCATGTCACAGAAATGCTGCTCCTTTAAAGTCAGCTTCAAACCCATCCCGGAACCGTGTGTTGTTCCCGAGGATTCACACACACACACACACACACGAGCACACCTCCACAGCTTCCCCACCTTTCAAATCCCTGCAGTGTAACTCAGTAAAGAAAGTACAGAATGAGGGTGACATGCAAATCCTATTAATTCATCCAAGTATGGAAATGCAATCCTTTTGATGTCAAAAAGTACAGCAATGATATGTTAAAGAGCTCAGCACGCTTCTGTTAAATATGTAAAGTGCAGATTCCCCTGCAGCTGTATCACTCCTGCATCACCCTGGACTATAGCTCCTGACTTTAAAAGACTGGGAATTACTCTAACAGCATTATAGGCCTGTGCCCAACAATATGGTCAGATGTTGGTAAGAGGATTTGGGATCAGCGTGGATTTAGTTACACCATTCTTCCCTGAGCTCGTCTGGGTCCTTTGCTCAGGCAAATGCAGGTGACAGATTCCACAGAGTGGCTCCGTGGAGGGAATGAGCTTTCAGAGGAAGGGTGGGAAAGAAGTTATTTGATGCACTGCAGGCAGAGGAAACAATTTTAGAGTAAAAAAAAGAGATTGAGAGAGAGATAGAGAGTGAGTGGCACTCCAGGCCTCTTTTTTCTTCAGTCTGAATTCGAACCACAGTAGGGTTTTTTCCAAAAGATGCTCACTGAGATAAGGGCACAGAGAGATGTTTTCAGAATATGGCAACTACAGGGACAGATGGAAGAGTCCTGGTGGGATTTCAGAGTTTCCAGGCAGAGGGAACCTTCTCCTCTCACCTGCTCTACCCACTGATTCTTCCCATGTCAAGATTTCAGTGATGGTGCAGCTTCAGCTCTCCTAGAGAGACATTTAGTCTTGATTTAAAGTTTCTGAGCAATCAAAAAATTCATCCCATCTTTCTGCAGCTGTTCCAGAGACTAATTAGCTCTATTTGAAATATGTGCATGCCATTCCAGAGCAAAACAAAACCATTCCAGAGAATTCGGTGCGTGCCATCAGTCATTGAACCCAAAACATCTCATGTGCTGCTGCTTCTCCAGGTCTGTGGATGCTTTGGAGGTGCCTCCCACGGATCTGCAGCTCTGGATTGTTCCAGGCAGCAATGCAACAGCAGCTGGAGTGCCTGGCGTGGGGTGGGAGTCGGAAACCAAGCAGGGAACAGGTGAGACACACCTTGGTGCCAGTGCAGAGAGACTGGGAAATGCCCTGCAAGTGAAAATGGTGCAGGTTATGAATAAATTGTGCTCTTATTTCTTAGCAGGGGCAGTTTGAATTTGGCTGAACATTAATGTGAGGGAGGTATCACTGAGAACAGCGTTGTTAAGTTTCAACAACAAACATTTTGGAGAGTAAAACACTCTGTGAGGGAAAGGGCAAAAAACTTGAGTTTCTGCTGAGCTCTGCACAGAACAGACCCAGCCACGGAGACTCCACTGAGCCTCAATATTCTCTGCAGAACTTCCCAGAGCTCAGAGACTCCAGCACGCTGAAATTCAGGTTTTTTGCAGTTTGAGCCAAAGACACTGGATTGATAAGCATGAAAGAAACAAAAAAAGCCCAAACAAAAAATCCCCCTGAACTTGTCCCATAAATCAGGCCCTGCCTGTACGTTTCCGAGTCAGCTGAGGGAGGAGAGTGATGGTGTTTGGTGTTTTTTCTCTCTCTCTTTCCCCTAACACTAATTAGGTTTGAAAGGCTGCAGCTTGAGTCCAGATACCACATGCCGAGAAGAAAGGAACCCAAACAGCTGACGCAGAGTTCAGACTAAACTAACTGCAAGCTCCCCAGGGACATCACAAGGTAAACCTGATAG
The DNA here is from genome assembly GCF_041296385.1 of Aphelocoma coerulescens. Classification (NCBI taxonomy): domain Eukaryota; kingdom Metazoa; phylum Chordata; class Aves; order Passeriformes; family Corvidae; genus Aphelocoma; species Aphelocoma coerulescens. The sequence continues at coordinate 4,371,952 of NC_091035.1, forward strand.
TCCCTGTCATTTACAATCATTATCAGGCAGCAGAGGCGCTGTAATTTTACTGGGGAGCCAATTAACAGATTCCCGAAGCTCGGGGATAAGGTCTTGGTCCTTTTTTTCTGGTTTAGACAGGAAAAGAGGGGAAGAAAGGCTTTGTTTCAAGGGGATGCTCCGGGAGCTTTCCTGCCCGGGGGAATGGGCAGAGCTGGGCTTGCACTTTCCCTCTTGAGGGAAAAGAAAAGAGCAGGGGGTGGCAGAGGCAAAGCCCTGGCTCTGGTGCCAGCTCTCACAGCTGGGTGAGGTGTCCAGCTGCACCCCAGCACCGCACACGGGCACGGAACAGCTTTCCTGTCAGCTGAAACAGCGAGGACTGGCTCAGCACGGGGCACTCAGGAGCTCCCCTCAACAACTCGAGTGAGAAGCAAAAACCTTGGACCAAAGCTCCAGATGGAAACGTGTCTGTGCTGGGGAAGTTTGGGGTTTGGATCCAGGTCTGAGCGTTAATGTGTTGGACTCATCCTCCCTGGAACAAACCGATCATACATTTGCAGTTCAGGACAGATTGCGAGGAGGACTCAGTGAACCATGCTTGGAGCAAACAGAACACAGAGGAAGTGTTCAGCTTTCCCCCTGCCAGCCCTTTGCAGGCCTGAGCCGGAGCCAAGGCAGTCAGCTGAGCTCCTGGTAGGAGTTTTTTGGCCTAAAACCACTCACTGGATATGCAAACTTAGATAAGAATTTGTGCACCGGGCTCTGTTTACCCTCTGGCCAACCAAGCCTCGGCAGCAGAGTCTCAGGCCAGGCCTTAGCACGGGTTATTGTAAACACACAAGAGAGCTGGAAGCTGGGAGGAAGGGCCTGGGCAGGGTTTGCAGCCTCTGATTACAGAGGATCCTCACCCCCAGGTCCTGCAGGGTTTCTCTGTTGTCACCATCTGAACCTTCCCTTGCTTCCAGCTGTAATTCTGTCCGAGCAGGGCACGGAGGGGGTGACATCCCTTTTTCTGCCTTATTGTTTGCTTCCTTTAGATAACCACACGTGCCTGGGCCTCTGTGTTCTGATATTAAGCAGATTTTGTGCAGTGCCAGGGCATTTTGCACTAAGAAAACTGCAACACCAAAACCTGTTCACAGGTGACTCCTCTGCCTCGCAGCCTTTGTTCAGCTGCTCTGCCTGAGCCAGCAGTTCTGCTGCTCGGGAAGGAGGGAACAGGCAGAGAAATCCTAAGAAAGGTAAAAGCATTAATGGGTCAAGGCCTCCTTTGCATAATTCTATTATCACCAGGAAGATGCTGCAATAATCATGTTAGGCATGTGCTCTGGAGCATCAAAGTGACTTGTCTTACCTTACTTTTTGATGTTAGACAGGTTTAAATGCTTTGTACAGCTGAGGCACCTCAGACAGCTGATCAAGAGAGCCTGTGCTGTTCAAGCAAAGCAAAGGCCTGTTTTGCCTTTTTTTTAATGTCAACAATGCCACATTCTTCCAGCAAGGAATAATCTCTGTTGTCACAAGCTGTGAAAAGCAAAGGTGTGGGAGAGTCTGTGTGTGGGTGCCTGCAAACGCTCCCTGGAGCTGCCACCTGGGAATCTTCAGCATTTCCTGCTTTGTTTGGGCCAGAAATGCAGAAACCACCGAGGTAGAGAGTGTGTGCCCCATGGTTGGTGATCTGCACAGTTCTGGGCTGCAAAGCTCACCGGGGTGTGGGGGATGATTGGTGTCAGCAGGGCTCAGGTTTAGTCTCTGAGTGAGGTCCAACACTTGTTGTGTCAGAGCAGGAACGGTCCCTGCCCCTCCGAGCTCAGGTGCTGCATTTCTGGTCTGAAAGATGCTTTTCCTCTGCTGAGATAAACTCCAGACACCTGATGGTTTAAATCAGGGCCTGAACAAGGAGGTCTCTCAGTCAGCATTGGCAGGGGGCTCTCTGGGCTCTTTGCTGTTTTCCATCCATCTCCTTCCCTGACTCTCCTGAGCTGCCACCAGTGCTCCCTAAGTTCCATCCAGCCCAGTCCTGTTCCCAGTGTCGCTCTCGGTGCCAGGGACTGGGGCCGTGTCCGTGGGATTGCTGCTCCTGGCTCTGTGCAGGACACGCTGAGCAGCAGCAGGGAGGGAGGAGGCATCTCCCCTTCCCCCAAACCAGATGGAGCTGGAGCAGAGGAAGCGCAGGCACAGCCCTGGGCTCGCTCTCCCCGTGAGTTTTCCCAGCTCCTCGATCCCACCACGGGTGGGAGCTGTGTGGGGATGAGATTAGAACTGGCTGCTGCTCCTGACTTCTGCTAAAGCTCCCATGGAGAACTTGGGGGTGCGGGGTTGCCTTGGTTTGGGGTTTTTTTTCCCCTGGTGGCACAACAGGATTTTTGTTTCCAGCCAGAAGGAGGAGCCAGATCAGTCTGGAATGTGGTTCTATGTTTGGTTTTCTGCTAAAACAAAACAAAACAAAACAAAACAAAAAACCAATGAGATTCATGCTTTGCCTTTTGGGGCCAGGAGAAAGGAGTACGAGTTTGTTTTGTGAGGGAGGGATGGATTTTTAAGTCTTTTTTTGCAAGTTTCAGAGTTGGGATTAAAGCTTTAGCCCTGTTTTCCTCTCGTTCTCATCCTTGACTCCGCCCATTCCTTAAAGAAAGCTTTAAAGAGAAGTCCTGCTGTAACTTGATATTGTGACTGTAGGACACAATCTGAGCAGGAGGAGCTTCTTCCTCCCTTTCTCTCTGAATCCTGCGCAATACCAGCAGTGAAATGGTCCCAGTGCCTTCCCTCCTGTGGGAGAGCTCGGACTGGTCTGGCCAGCCCCGAGCCCTTTGTTCCAGCTCTGGAGCTGCTCTGGTGTTCTCCCTTCTCCAGGCAAGCACCAAAGAGAAGCAGAAGTCCTAAATGCCAGCCCAGAGCATCAATCATAATTCCTGAGCTGCCAGCAGTCATGTAACTGCTTAAAGACCTCAGCAGCCCTCTGGCACTTAAAGAAAAAAAATCATCTAATTAATCACAGGTGAAACAGCTTGGACCTGCTCCAAAAGCCCCTGAATTTACTGCCAAGCTTTGATGCTAATTTTCCTTCTAAGTAACCCCCTAAAGAAATTTACGATTAGGTAATTAAAGTGATGAATAAAGAGATACTTAGAAGAAAGGAGAAGAAAGAGGGGGGAAAAAACCTTGAGTCAAAAGTCTTAAATCTCCTCCCCTCCTCAAAGAGAAATGTTAGTCATTTCTGCATGTGCTTTGTCTCTGGAAATTGGGTTGGATTCCCACAGGAGGCTTGAGAAATATTCCTTAAATTAATGTTTGCATAACCAAATAAAACAGAAAAGAAGGAACTCCTAAACAGATTGTGATGCCAATGTGGCTGAGGGGAAAAGGGACTTGTGGCTTCTCTCTGAGAATCACACACTGAATAACTTCTGTCAGGAGCTGCCTGCTGCCTTTCCCCCCGGGTTCCTGAGACCATTGTTTTAAAGGTAATTAGATACCCAGGAATGCCATCTAATTAAAAAACGTAGTGATATCTAATTAAGAACTCTGGATTATGTAAATGTTTAAAAGTCTGACCACAGGCCCTTAGCAGGTCAGGAGTGCTGTGTAGGGCTCTGCAGTGTCCTCTCCCTTTCCTCCTCTCGTTTTTCCAGAGGAGAAGGATCTCAGCAGCCTTTGGTTCCTGTGCTTTCTTCAGGCAAATGTTCCACACCAAACTCAGCACGAGGGGTGTGAGCTCAAACTCAGGGACAGAGGCTGCAGAGATTTGGTTGTTTCCACTAAAAATGCACAGATGGCTCCAAAACAGAGAAAAAAAAATCAGGATCCAGTGTCAGTTCCACTCTGCCTGACACCCCTGACCTTTCGCTGTCCACAAACCCCTGCTAACCCATCACTGCCTCCCTGCACTGAGGGAAGAGCTGCTGGGGGATTTTTGAGGGGACCAGAGAGGATAAAAAATGAGAAAATGGCAGATTAGATCTGAGGTGACAGAGATGAGGAATAAAAGCCATTAGAGCCCATTTGCAATGTGCCCTCATTGAGTCAAGTTTCAAGGTGTTTTTCCAGATTATTAATAGCCTGACAGCAGTTTCTGTACAGGAATCTGATAGGGGAAATAACACTCATGTACACACACTGCGGTGTGCAGGGAAAGTGGAGGCCCTTCATTTATTTACTTGGGGAGATGTGAAATGCAGCAAAGCAGCAGCTGGATCCACACAGAACAAACCTCCTGTGCTACAGCTGCAGCATCTCTGGGCACACATCCCTGTAACCCTGCAGAGCCACCAGAGGAGCTCCTAGAACCTCTGCAAATGGACCCTGGGCTGCGTCCCCATCATCCCAGCCCTTGGTGAACAGAACCTTGGGTTCTGGGGGATGTTCTGGACACTGAAAATCTCCCAGGCGTCCAATTTATTCAGTGTGGCCTCTTAAACTCGGTAGAGCACCAATCCTGAACAGCTCTTTCCTGTCTCGTCCCCCTTATCTGAATTATCTCAGCTGTACACAGTGAAATGAAAGCTGGGGCGAGAGGGAGGCGAGCACAGCAACACTCGGGCGTGTGGGAAAGAAAGGTTAAAACATTCCCAAAGTTGCACTTTGTAGTTGCGAGCTCGTAAAAGAGAAATACCAGGTGGGGAGCGCTTTGAACTTCCCAGGCTGAGTTGTCAGACGTGAGTAATTGCAGCGCTCTGCGTGAGCAGGGGGTGGCCCGGGAGGGCGAGGGACGGAGCTGCGGTGCCTGCGGGCCAGGCAGGGCCGGGCTGAGCGGGAGCAGCTCTCCAGGCTTCGCTGGATGGGGGCTGCTGCTTTCTATTAAACTGCAGCTTTCGCTTCCCCAGCTCGTGTCGCAACTTCGCTCTGCTTGTGAGGATTAGAAATAGTCAAGTCTTGCTTTTTATTACATGTTGTGGAGGTAGCCAAGCCCGCTGCCAGTGAGAGTGGACAGCAAACAGTAGGGACGCGCTTTAGCCCTTTGTTCCGCTCCTCCCCACCCAGCACTGCCTGGAGGATGGGCTGCTGTGCCAGCAACTGTCCCTACAGAAAAAAGGATTCTCTGCTGGTGGCTGCAGAGCCTGAACCAAACGCAGAGGAGTTCAGTCCTTCCCCTGAACCCCCATCCCCTGAGCTGGGATCGGGCACGTGCCATTCCTGCTGAAGTCGGTAAAACCCTGCAGGTGCACAGGTGTTTCCAAATTCCATCCCTGTGGAACAGAGCAGTGCCGGGGCAGAGAGGCAAGGCTGAGGGCAAGGCTGAGGGCAAGGCTGAGGGCAAGGCTGAGGGCAGGAGGCTCCCAGCACCTCTTCCTTCACACCCTCTCAAGAGCTCTGGGACTCGCAGCAAGTGTTGAGAAGCTCCGGGAGCTCCTTGCTCAGCACTTCCAGGACTGCACGCTGCTTTGGGAGCCCGCAGGTTCTGAGGCAGCTTGCCCTGATCCAAATCCTGGTGGGAAGCGATTCCGATTCCCCACACTTGCACTTCCAGTCTCAACTCGGCACTCGGTGCTTCCCAGAGAGGTGTTGGGAATCAGGCGCTTGGCTCTGGGGTTCCCATTTGGATAAGCTCTTAAGACCTGGGATTTTGTCACTGCAGAGCACTGATCCCACCTTGGATCAGCCTGAGGCATTCTCTGTTGGGGAATTGCCCAGTATTCTCCTTGTCTTTGCATTCTGTGCAGTGTCTTGTGCCCTTGGCCTCCCCCTTTTCATCCTCAAGGCTGCAGCTGATAAATTCAGCTTGTCTGACTCTAACAGGACACCCCCTGTTCCCTCAGCTGACTAAAAACTGCTTCCTACAATGGAAGAATTTGTGTTTCTCATCATTTAATTAAAGGTGTCTCTCACCTTTTACCGTAACTAGTTGCTTTTATTTTCAGGTGAAAATATAAATTCCTCCCCATGAGAAAAAAAAAAGCTTTCCTTCTAAGAATATCTAAAAAGTGACTTTTTCGAATGTAATTTCTTCATGCAGTTTTTCAGTAAGGTTTTTCCTCGATGCTGTTCTCCAAACTGTAATTTCTTAACCAGCTTAAGACCGAAATGGTAAATGATATTTCAGCCCTGCGAGACAAAACACAACCCCAGGCTCAGCACTGAGCTCTCCAGCCTGCAAACTGCCGGCCCTTAGGATGAAAGGTGCCTGTAGAACAATGAGGCCTTATTGCCCTTCCTGTATTGCCCTGCACACCCAGAGCTTCCTGAGCGTGACCCCTCCTGCAGTGCCTGTGGTGGAGCTGTCCTGCCCCAGCACTGCTGCCTGCCTGCTCCTTCCCTCCCCAACTCTTGCCACGCTGCCCGTGGCAATTCCAGTGGCCGAATTCCTTCCTCCAGTAAAATCTTAACAAGTTGAGCTGAATCTTCAAACAAATCCACGCCTCCCTCAATAAATATCAAAAGGGAAATCCAGTTTAATATAAACAAAGGATGGTGAAGTGGTGCTATTTATATGGCTCAATTTCCCTTCAGTTAAACCGCTAATGGCACTTGGAGGGCTCGTAATTAGAAGCCACATCTGACAGAACAAAGTCATCCAGGGAAGCCAAGCCAGGGCAGGATGAAAGTGCCACCAGCACAGGCCCAGGGTCTAGATCTGAACTTATCTTGGTAGAGCAGTGCTTGGCTCTTGTGCTCAATTCCAGCTTTTGCTTAGAAAAATTCCAATATCCAGTGATTTGTGCCTCTTCCTCTGCCTGGCTTTGCTCAGGCAGACCCTGACCAACGCCTGGTTCCCCCTGACTGGGCAGGATTTGCTCAAACCCCACGAATTCGGGGCTGATTAGAGATTCCAGCTTGTCTGTACTTTGCTCTTCCAGAGCACCAGAACTGCTCAGAAGTACAGAGCAGATGCGAGCCCAGAAAAGGAGCAAATGATTAACACCGAGCGTTCAGGCTGGAGCTGCAGTCGCACCTGATTGTTATTTTGGGTTTTTTTCAGTACATCTCGGCACTTTTGCCCAGCCCTTCCCTGTGCCTCTCCCCAGCACAGCCAGAAGCAGCCCATTAGCGTGAGGGATGCGTGTCACTGCCTGCTGATCTAGGCCAGGGCTCGGGCTGCTCCTCAGAGCGAGTGCCCAGAAGCACAATTAGACACCAGCCAAGACTCTCAGCGGTGATTTAAAACGGATTTTGATTTTAAAGGTACATCTTAAAAGCACCTGGTTTTGTAAAAATATAAAAGCTGCTCAGTTCTCAGTATCTGCAAATTAGCAGCTCTCAAATGAGGTACATAAAAATGGCAGCATCCCACAGTGTGAGTCTGCTCTGGAAATATCACCAGTGCTGTTGGAGCAGAGGTTCTCTGGGCCTCACACCCACCACGCTGATCCTGGAGCTCCGTGCACAGCAGCTGTTAACCCTTCCACTGCTCTGCACGCAACAAGGCTGGAAATATTAACCATATTTTGGCCCAGGAATTCAGTTATTTAAAGTCATCTCTCCAAGGCTTATAATGGCTACTGGTTGTTATGGGGAAAGAAGATTTATCTGTCTGCAATAAAACCTGAGCAAAGCCACAGCTGCTCAGAGTCTTTCAGCATTTGCCCCTTTTCCTTTTTTTTTTAATGCAATTCAACAAGTTAAGCCTGAGCAACTGTGTGTGACCCCATGGCTACAGTAACATCTGTGACTGTCCTCTGTCATTTGCGAGCTGGAACGGCTCTAATCTCTTGAGCACACTGCTCTGCGGTGACATTTCCAGGACATCCGCACTCCAAAAGGCAGCCAGTGGCCTTGGATCAGAGTTTAAAATAGAAACGTGTTTGCCTTTGTGCACAGCACGGGATTGCTGGGGAGAGGCGGCTCTGGGAGCAGCGGGGTTGTGTGACCCGGGCGGGACCCGCTCCGAGCTCCGCATCCCCGGCACGGGAGCGATTCCTGGCACAGCCAGGGAGAGGGCTCCTGCTCCCCCACACACCGCTCGCCTCAGCGCAGACACTGCTAATTAACACCGGCTAAATTAGAGCAGAACCGAGGCTGGTGCTGGAAAGGGCTGGAGGAACCAAAGTGCTTCCAACGCGACATAAAACCAGGAGCGCGCTCCCCATGGAGCGAGGGGATGGTGTAGGGAAGGTGCTCTCGTTTCCCTCGAGGCAGCCCCGGCCTGCTGAAGGCGTGGGGGGGTCCTGGGGTCAGCCAGGCTGGTCTGGGGTCAGCCAGGCTGGTTTGGGGACAGCCAGGCTGGTTTGGGGACAGCGTGTGGTGGCGTCGGTGCCGTGTCTGAGCCCCGGAGCCTTCCCCGGGAGCCGCTGTGACAATGCGCCTCCTGCTCGTTTCGCAGGCTCAGCTGGTGGCAGCGCTGCTCCTTCTCCCCTTCTCTGTAATGCAAAGCAAAAATCATTCCGCTCGTGTTGCTAAAGGTGCTTTTCATAGCTGTGAGCCTGTTAACGCTGGTTTCCTAACAAATACCAGCTGAAAGCCTTTTGTTTGTTTGTTTTGGGTGCGGCGTTTTCAAACACTCGCAGCAAGCTGCTGCTCAGCTCCGTGTTGGTGAACAGGAGCTGCCGGCTCTCACCTGGGGAGGGGCGGAATCCGAGCGAAGCCTGACCTGCCTGGGTGGAACCGGGACAGGGCGCGGAGGGGCAGCTTCTTGCCTGAAGCTGATTTTCCCCCTGAGCTGGGCCCTACACAGCAGTTCCTGCCTCTGGAAACTCCTTTGGAACTCAGATTCCCAGGCCAGGTTGGACGGGGCTTGGGGCAATCTGGGCTTGTGGAAGGTGTCCCTGCCCATGGCATGGGGTGGGACTGGATGGGATTTAAGGTCCCTTCCAACCCGAACCCTTCTGGGATTTGAGGTGGGGAGTCTGGAGGTCCCTGTGTGGCACAGGGAAGCGGGACCAGTGAGAGATGGGTGCTCAGCAGGCTTCATCCTCCTCTTCCTCCTCCTTCCTCTCCCTCCTCCCAGCAGCCCAGCGCAACTCACTGGGGCCCACTGGTGCCCATCCTTGTGCCGTGGCAGCCTCCCGGGGGCTTGCAGGGAGCATCCGGCTGATTTACGGCTCCCAGCGCCTCTCAGTTTGTAATAAAGTTTTCAGCAGCTCTGTCGCGCCCGTCCCCGCCCCCGCGCACGCACAGCCCGCGCTCGCTTTGTTCTCCTCGCACTGAATGTCAACTCATAAACCTTTCATCAACTCAACCAGGTGGAAAAAACCCATTACTGAAAGAAGCGTTCATTCAGGTTCGGAGGGGGATGGAGGGGAAGGCGGAGGAGAAAGTTCCCCAGTGGAAGGAAACCAGAGGGGAGGGGGCGCGGAGGAAACGCGAGCGCGCTGCTCCTGCGAGGGGCTCCGCAGAGCCCGGCAGCGCTGCCAGCCCCGGCAGGAGGTGGGAACAGCCCTGGGCATCCTCAGAGAGGCAGCGCTTTGGGCCCGACACCCAAAAGCTGCCGAGAGGCAGCGCCAGCGCGGGCGGGCCGTGCCAGCCGCACGAACCCTCGGTGCCCCTGCGGCCGGAGGGGCCCAGCCCTGGCCGGGGCTCCGGTGCTGAAAGACGCGGTGGCCACACAATGAGCGGCTGACAGCGCTGGGCCGGCTGCAGGCGCTGAACCCTGCGAGTGGAGAGGAGAGGAGGACAGGGACAGCGGGGTGTCCCCACGGCAGCGGTCAGCCCAGGGATGCTGAGCTCGGAGCTTCTGCTGCCACACGGCGCTGGAGCGGCGTCCACGCTCATGCATCCCTGACCGGGAGCTGGGAGTGGCCGGCGGGCAGAGACAGCGCGGCAGGACCTGGGCACGGCCCCTTTCCTAACTGAATCCCTGCCTCCCTGGGTCTCACCTGCTCAGGAAGACACTGCTGCCTGCACGGGTCATCGATCCCCATGGCCAGGAAAACGTTATTGATTGGGGATGGGGTTTCAAAAGGGCCGTAGGTGGAGTTCACTGAAAAATGAAATCTTTACCCCAGCGTGTTTGTGTTTTGGGCACACGCTTCTGGGGTTGATGGATCTTTCTGTACACACGGTGTGTAAAGTTCTGCACAAAAGTGTATTTAAGTTTGAAAGCACTGCAGCCCAGAGGTAAAGCTCTGGAGAAGGGCAGGAGGGCACTAGGGGATGGAGAAAGGATGAGAAACAACAAAGGAGAACAGGCAGTGACATCTGTCACTAGTATTTTATAAGTTAAAAATTCAGCATAATCTCCTGCCACCCTGTCCGCTGTACTGAGTTCCAACAGCAACAGAATTGTCATGATTTCTACATGAATTAATTCAAATCTCTCTTTGCATGATATGGCGTAAGAAAGGGGCCATCTGGTTTATGTTCAGGGTGTCAGAACCACTCATACCAGCACACTCGCAGAGTGCAAGATGGAAGTTGACTGCACATATTAATGTCTCCTTACCCTCTGCCTCCGCAGGCCCCGGTGCTGCTGTCCCATTACGGTGCTGCCGCTCCCACTGTCAGTGGCAACCACGGCCCTAATGCAGAGCCCGGGGGGCTCCCGGCACCCCCAGCCACAGCCATGCCCGGGGGCTGCTCCCCAGCACAGGCACGGGGCTGGTTTGTCACACGTGAGGGGCTCGGGGACGTGGGGACTGTGCTGTGAGCACGGCAGGAGCGGCCAAGTGCACGCTCAGAGATCATCCAGCTCCACACCAGCAGGGTCTGAGCAGTGACCCCGTCCGTGCACACGCCGTGCTGGCCTCCCCTGCACACGGGGCTCAGCAGCAGCTGGGGAATAGCGCCGTGTGTGAGGAAAGCTGCCCATCCCACCGGGAATGACGCCCGGAGTCGGGAATCTTCTCACTGCCGTGGAGGTTTAAATTCTGCCTCTTGGATTAGGAGCCCGTGATAATAACTTAGATAACAGTAACGCTTTAATTGGGATATCTGGGGGTGCTGGCATCACACGGGTTTACACTGCCTGGTTTTCCTGGATGCATTAATTTTTATCTGCATGTATTAATCCTCCAAACACCCTAAACCAGTGCAGTGCTTGCAGTTCCCAAGTAATTGCAGGGAAAGAGAAAAGGATCAAGGAAAATGGGTCTTTTGGGGCTGTAAACCAGTGCACCAGATTTCAGTTAATTACTCCAGCAATTGGTGTTTTTCTTGTGTTACGTCCTGGTGACAAACTGGTTCACTGTGGTTTTTCCAGCAGTTAGTTAAATATGCAAATTCCAAGTAGAATTGGTTTGCTGAGAAAAGGCACCAAAGCCCCAAGTTCTGTTCCCTTTGCTGGTTGAAAGGGGCTCAGGAGAGTGGGAAAGAAACCCCAAAGCAGAAAATCCTCATCTAGAACAGATTAGCTCTGTTTATATTGCAAAGGCTCTGGCTCAAGTGAGGGATCTTTTGCTTAGAAATATTGTTTTAGCATGAATTTATCTTCAAATGAATTTTGTGGTAAATAGAATTCAAACATGAGCTTAAATTTAAGGTCTTATTTAAGTGCTTTCCTACTTCACTTGCCAGCTGAGGATCTGGCCTGAGCTCTGAGTATCTTTGGGGAGAAGAAGCAGATTAATGAGATTAGAACATTTGCAATCACTTTTGTGCTTCCCTGGGCTGCGTGATCTCTGTAATGCCTTGTCTCCACGGGCCTGTGGAGTGTGTTGGCTGGGTGCTGATAGACAGGGGTGATGAAAACAGGGCTCGCTGAGCATCCTTTCAGCTTTGGGAACACATTCCATGGCCTGTGGGGAGTTCACTCCCAGACGTCAGCACGTGTTTAATCTCTGTGCTCTGCGAGATCCAGCCTTTGAGCGCTTCACTCCCCACCCCACAGGCCTCATCTCCTGGCTGAGCTTTGCAGCTGATGTTTCACAGTCAGCAAATGAAACACGTGGTCAGGGAAGATGGAAAGGGGTGGCCTGGAACAGGCAGGGCTTCACCCAGAGCATGGAAACCCCAGTGAGGTCTGGACTGGTCCCTCCTGGCAATTCCTACTGGAACATCCACTCCCGCCCCTGCGACTCCATAAGCACAAGGCAAATCTGTGATATTAACCTTTGCAATTTTTTCTTTGGAGAAAAGTTTGGGGTGTTCCAAATTGTGCTGCTGGATACTCCTGGCTGGCGTCAGGGAGGGCAAAAGCACTAAGACAAACCCAAAATCCTGTTTGTTCCAGTCACAGGCACAACCTGGAGTTTATTTAATGCAGGATTGCCCAGAAATGCAGCCAGAGTCATGCAGAGCTTGCACCCTGTGGGCAGCTCATGTGTAGAGCCAGCACAAACAGGGCAGGAAATGCAAACCCCTCTCACAGCTCCGTTTCCTGCACTGGAAGAGTAATTATAATTAAAAATAAATCACCACTGCTTTTAGTTTGATGAAATTACCACTTCTATTAAGAGCAGCTCGATCTTACTGTAAATCATTTTCTGCAGGGTGTCACTTTGGGGTTTGCAGTGTTTGATGGGCTAAAGGATGTGTTGTGCTGCAGCTGCAGAAGGAAAGGGCAGAGCAGGAATAACACAGGGGCGAGAGCAGCACGTTCTTGTACTCCGGGGTGCCTGGAGTCTGGAAGAAATGAAATTAGCACTTCTGAAAAAGGATTGATTAATGCAAAGATGCTCCCAACTACTCAATTCATCTGCCTTAATGGGATGTGGGAGGCAGTTTTGACTTGCTGGCCAGAGGAGGCTCTCCCAAAGGCATGAACTCAGTTGACAGCCATCACTTCCGTGCTTTTTTGTTTCTTTTAATGTGTCAAAACTCGGCTGCTCTCCAGAATTGTTAGAAGCTCAGAACTAAAACTTTTCTGTTTTTTAAGAGCATTTTCTGCAGTTCTGCATTGCTGAGGCGTGAGGGAAAATGGGAGCCTGAACTCCTGGATCCTGAGAGCCTGGGCTTTACGAGGCTGCAGAAAGCCTGGTGAGCACAGGCCCAGTCTGGAAATGCATTTAAGACACTCACGGCTCGGAGCACATAAATAGTTGCACAGAAGTCAATGGGACATAAATTTATGAATTTGCCTAAGTGCTTTGCTGGATCTCTGCCGAAGGAACCACTTACCAGGAGTTCCAATAACAGAATCAGAGCCCTGTTAATGAGCAAACCCCTGGAGCAGAGCGTCAGGGGGACGTGAAATCCAGCCCCACGCCGTGCCTGCGCTGCTGAGCCTGATCCCATCCCCACGGACACTCACCCTGCTGGGTGACACTGCTGTCCCCTGCCCTCTCCACACAGAGACTGACAGGTTCCATTTTACACTGGGAGCGCAGCAGGGCAGTGCAGGAGGGGGAGCAGCCTCTGCAGCAGCTGGGGGGGTGCAAACCCGAGCTCAGATCCAGAGGGCAGGCACCAGAGCAGCTTTTCTTCTAGAAAAAGCCTGTTCCAGATCTTCTTCAGTGAAATGTGCCTTTCACCTTCCACTTTTTTCTTTTAAAATTCTTTTGGCAGCGGAGGAGGCTGATCAGGAGAGAGAAACACGAGTGACTAAGATCAGTCAATATTGTCAGATCTCTGCACGCTCCATTAGTGCTGGCAGGCACCAGAAATGCAGATTTTACTGTGCAAGAGCTCGTAAATCACGCTGGGAGCAGCAGCTGGGGTGGGGATGCTGGGGAGGGAGAAGGAGGTGGCTGATACCCACAGAGCCCTGCAGGTGGGTGGCAGAGGCCAGGTCAGGTCTCCACTACACAAGGCACAAACACAAAACCCAAACCAGAACCAGAGCAGCTCCTGTGCCACGAGGATGCACAGGGTAAATGAACAGAGGAGCGTGGCAATGGGACAGGGCTGGAACACCTTGGATCCTCCAGCGTGGATCTTTTCACATTGGGGTTTCACCCAAAACAGAAAGCAGGAGCAGCCCCTGGGAGATCGTGGAGCACAGGAGATGTGAGGCAGAGCAGGGATTTGCTGAGTGCCACTGGGAGCTACTCAGCACATTTGGGTGTATTCAATAAATCCCTGTCAGAATCCTTGCACTGAGAAAGAAGAGGGTTGTGACAAATTGGTTTCGTCTGTTGTTCTGCACAGACATTTCTTTCAATCAAGTGCGAAATGCTCCCACATCATAACGAAACTTCCCCCAAAATCTCTCTGCGTGAGCCAGAGCTGGCCACTGGCACTGGCCTGGGAGCCCAGGGGCCTGGGGGGCCCAGCAGCTGCTCCCAGGGGTGCCCAGCTGGAGCAGGAACACAGAGCTGACCCTGCGGGGAGACGTGGATTCCCTGAATCCGTGTTAACTCAGGAATGTCAGGATGCGTGGAAGGTTTGCTGGATGGAGATCAGCATGTCAGATTGTGGTGGTGGGCTTGGCACTGCTGGGGAAGGGCTGGACTCGATAATTCAGAGGTTTCCTCCAACCCAAACAACTCCATGATTCTGTGCATTGTGAGCAAACTTTGGGGTTGTTTTTCAGAAGCAAATCAGAAAACTTTTCCAGAATTCCCAGAGAGTTTGTAGGCGAAAGGACCTTCAGTCCTTCCCATTCTCACAGCAGCCTCCGCTGTGGTTCACACAGAGCTGTGTTAACATGAGTCTGGAATATCTCAGCACATAATTATTTATCCTTCAATAAAACAAAGAAAACCATGTCTAAATCTGACTAATATCCCCTCCTCAGCCTGCCAAGTGGGGCCTTGTGTTTTCAGCACTGCAAAGCAAGCCTGACTCGCTGCATATTTTGTGTTACCATGGTTTATGTCCAAATGCAAGGATTTAATTTTGTCCGTCATCGAGCCGTGGTTTCCATATGACACCAGCACATTCCTCCCCTCCGCCTGCTGTTCTGACAGACGACAGAATCGAATTAAACATTCCAACCACCCCGCTGAAAACACAGGAGCTTCTGTTCCTTTGGCTTTGGAGATCAAGGGGCAGATCTTCACCAGGTAGAAATCGTCTTGGGCGCAGCCACGAACATTTGCACCGTTTACCCCAGCTGAGTCCAGCCTGGGATGTCTTCATTTCCCCGGACAATCCTGAGAAGACAGATAAAGCAGGACTGACAAATAAGCCAGACTCTCCTCTCTCTGTGCCTGGCCATTCTGAGTGATGATTATCGTGTTTCCTCCTGGAGCAGCCTCACTTGTGCCTCTGGAGCCAGCAAAGAGAACCCCCTGCACATATTTCTGCATTAACTGCAGCCTCCCTCCATCCCAGCCAGTTGCAATTTCATGGTATCAACATTTAAAACAAGCCAATCCCCAGGCTCTGCCTTGCTGAGGCCGGCAGTAGAAAAATGACCAGTTCCTTCTGCAAACACCGGCTGGGGTTTCAAAGCAGCCTGAGGGGATTACACACACATCTCACTTTGAAATTTAAGCTCTGGATCTTGAAAGAATAAGGTTTATTCCACAGCTTCACACCCTGAAGGGACAGCTCACTGCCTGGGATTGCTGTGATGTCATCCTGGCAGGGGACTTTTCCAGATGAAGGCAGTGCTCAGTGCCAGGCCCTGTTCTGCACACAGCAGCACTGGGGCGACCCTGGGCTGGGGCCTTTGGGGTTTTTGAGCGCTCTGGGTGCCAGCATTCCCTGAGTGTCCATCCTGCTCCATCTATGGGTCAGGAATAGTTACTCCTAAACCCCAGCGGGTGGGAAGGGGAGACAGAGGATCCTCGGGAAGGAAAAGGAGGGCAGGAGGGTGATGGCAACGACCCAGCTGGGCCTGCAAGTCAGCACCACTCCTGCAGCCAGCCGGGAACTCTGGCAGGGTTTGCAGTGCGGGGTTTGCCCTGGGTTTGCAGACCCCAGAGCTGCTGTCAGGGCCTGCAGGTGAGGCTGGGTGATGCTGCTGCTGCCAATAGCCCAGGAGAGGGGACCTGGGACCTGCTGGGACTGGGGAAGGAAACAAATTCGTATTAATTAGGAACAAATGCTCGTTGCTGGCTGATGGGTTCCACAGCAGATGTTTGTCCCAGTAGCCAAGAGATGGGTCATCTCCAGCAAAAGTGATAAATAACAGGAGCGAGGTTTCTGGTTGTTTCATGTTTTGCCAGGTCAAAACCATGTGTTGTTCAGGGCTGGAAATACCACTAATTAATGCTGACACCTAAATCTGAGATGCCTTAGTCGCACAACGTCCTTTGCTAAATCAACCACGGTCCCCAGATGAGGTAAATCTTCCCTGTTCCCTCACACGCATTCAGCAATTTTTGGAGGGATTCACCTGTTTGTTCCTGAAGTGAACGGGACCTGCAGGTCTCCCCTGGCACCCCCAGACATCCTGCCCATGCTGTGGTGTTCACACACGATGTGGGACAGGTGTACAAACACCCGGGGTTCAGCAGCAGCCCAGTCAAACAAAGACATGGATGTGCATTCCTGGTGATGCTGAGTTTAGGAATGGGTCAGGATGAGGCAGCTCCCCGGGAATATTTTCCTTGGTCTGTACTCAAATTGAGTGACAAACAGTGTGAGTAAACATTTCTTAAGAGGAGGAAATGAAAAATGTGGATGTGCTGTTCATCTGGGAGGTAGCCACGGGACCCTTCTCGTGTGCGTGTGGATAGCCAGGGAGGTGTTTTGTGTCCTGTGTGTGCTGGGATGAAAAGCCTGCATTTAGAATTAATTTGTGTAAATACACACGTGCACGGGAAGCCCCCCTGCTGCAGTCCCATACATATGTGCATATCTAATCGTGTTTGTGTACACAAACACACACAAATTATGGACACAAAATTAAGCATATGCCCGTCCCACCCCCCAGTGATGATCCCTCCAAGGAACATCAAACCTGCTTGTGTCAACACAGACCCCTGGGCCCTGAAGATCCCGATCCACCCAGAGAAACAGAAATCTCTGTACCTGGGAGGGCAGTCTCGTGTTTATGCACCGTCCCCACACCTCTGTGACGTCCCCCCACCTCCCACTGTAATCTCCCTCCCTCCCGGGCACAACTCCCCAGCCAGAATCCTCTGATCTTTGCCCTCTTTTCCTTCAAATTAAATTTCAACTTTTTTCAAGTCTCTGGTGAGTGACAAGCCAGTGCCAGAACTGTCTTTTAATACACAAAAGCATAAATAATGCCATCCATCAGAGCTGTCACTCAGCAAGATGGATTGCTACTTGTCCAGACACTGGAATGACACAGAAGTGAAAGTTAGGAACTGTCTCTTTTCTTTGCTTGCTTTCTTTTTCTTCTTCTCTCTCCCTTTTTTTTTTTTTTTTTTTTTTTTTTATTTGCCGGACTGCTTGATTCTGATTAATGGTGCTGTCAGGGAGGGATTCCGCTTGCCCGGATAATGAGTCAGGAATGTATTCCCTGTCACAAACACAGCAGATGTCAGGGGCAGAAGGGCCCGGGAATGCCAGAAACAATATACAGTTTCTTCCTAGTCCCCTGACAGGCCAATATGCTGCACAAGGTCTAATTTATGTAGACAAAATGCAGGCAAGGGGCTGTGGCAGCAGAGAGGCTGTGGGGAAGTCTGGAGTACAATGCAGGAGGGAGGTAATGAAGGCGAGCACCGGGACTCAATAGCACTGCATCAAACGGCCTTAACAAGAATGGCCCAGGACCACTTTGACTCCATTAAAGTGCACTTTACATCATTATAGAGAGAAATCAAACAGGGCAGAGGGCTTCTGTTTCTTTTAATGGCTCGATTAGGTTATTCACTCATCGGCGCTCGCAGCTGTCACCGCGCTGCAGCGCCTGCCAGGGCAGGGATGGTGGCCCTGGCGGCACCGGGCACCGCAGCCACCGCCTCTGCACGCCCTGCACCCCCACAGGCGGACTCAGAGGGCTTCGCCAGTGCTGCTGAAGGGATTTCAAAGTGATTTGTGTCGAGGTGCCATCGCTTTCAGGGTTGGATACATGGGAAGGGGCCAGGAGGGGGCTGAAAGCGCAGCCCTGCCCTGATTCTGGGGCCCCACAGTGGCTGCAGAGGGTGCTGACCTTCCCCAGGCTGGAAGGAAACCCACAGCTCCAAAATGCTGGCACAGATTCACATACTGGGGGAATAAATGAACATTTTGGAGCGCGTGAGGCTGCCCTGCTCTGCTGCACTCCCTGCGACCCAGGGGCACTGCGGGGCAATCCAGGTGCCAGTGCCTGCTCAGCACTCGGGGCAGTGAGGTCCTGGTGCTCGAGGACTCACCCTCAGGGCTCTGGGGAGGTGTTCCAGGCCCACAAAGCTCGCTGGAGGTGCTGCCAGGCCATCTGTGTCTATCACAGAGGGAGCAGTGAAAACACTGATTCCAACAGAAAGGAGGATCAGGGAGAGAATAGAAAAGGGTTTCGTTCAAAGTCCTCTGGCGTCTGTTGAAGTTTTTGCAGCGACATCAGAGTCACTCCCAGCACCTGGAAACACCTCATTTGTGAAGCTGCCTCACTGTCTGTCCAGCCTCTGCTTAATGAAATCCTGTCACTCTGAAAATTCCCAGAGAGAAAAGACTGAAACTGGCTGAGCCAGAGGCAGGGGTTTTTTCAGTCTTAGTCCTAATACAGCCATTTCACTCTGCCTCTAACCACGACAAAAATAATGGATAAAAATAACCCCACGTGAGGCATTTTGGTGCATTCCCAGCAGTTTGTGCTGGTTTCAGCACACTCTCAGTCAGGCCACGTCCATGAACTCTTCCCCAAGAACAAGCTTCAGCTTTTATCTCCTTGTCTCCTTAACTTAATCTGAGCCCTGACCCATGAAAGGTCCCAGCAGCTCCTTCCCGAGGAGCAGGAGCTCAGCTCTGACACGGTGTTGGCATTGAGGGGTGAAGGACCCCGAGGCCACAGGGTCTGCGGGGGCAGAGGGAGAGCACACACATCCAGAGAGGGGAAAATCGAGAGTGACAGAGAGATGGAAACAAAGATAAGGCTCTGCTGCGCAGAGCACCGGGGCTGCTCGGAAAGGGAGAGCACAGGCAGGGTGCTGGGGCTGGCAGAACTCCTGCCCAGGCTGAATAGCATTAAATGCCTGGTCCTGAGCTGTCCCCCGACCCTGCCCTGAAGTCCTGTGCAGTGTCCCAGAGCCACGTGCCCACAGCAGCTCTCTCCTGTGGCTGGCACCTGGTCTGGGAGCAGCAGGTCTGGGGAAGTGCGTCCCTGCTCGGGGGCCGGGCTGCCAGATCAGCTTTGCCAGACCCTTCTAAATTGATGAGGTTGTGCTTTTTTTTCCCCTCCTCCAAAGCTCAACATGGTTTTTATTTAAAATAGCTTTATTCCTGCTCAGAATGTCCCTAATCAGAACCAGCACCTAACGGCCTGAAAAGAAAGGAAATAAAATTAAAGGCTGCAATTGCTTTGGTTTTACAAGCCCGAGGCCTGGTGAGCTCTGCTCCAGGGGAGGGGGTGAGGGGCTCGGGTTTGTTGGTTTTGCTGGTATTACCCTGATCAAAGCAGCTTATTGTTAAGTGAGCACAAAAGTGGATTTAGAAAGTTAACACATTAAAATAGGTGTGATTGACATCAGAGGCGGCGCTGGAAGGGAGCACAGGGAACGGGGACGGGATGGGGCAGGGCTGGGGGGCTGCCAGGGGTGGGACAGGGTGCAGGGTGAGTGAGGGGCTGCTGGGCTGCTGCAGGGCAGGAATGGAGCGGGGCAGGAACACAGGAAAACACTCGGCAAAGCAAAGGTACCTCGTGTGGCGGTGCAGGAGGAATGGCCCTTCACTACCATGTGTCCCTGTACCCCTGGCGATCCCCCTGAAGTGAAGCCATGGGAAGCTTCCCTCTGGGTCTGTCATCCTGGGCTGAGCTCCGGGCACCTTCCTGGGCTCTGATCCCGGAGGAATGGAACCCTCTGGAAGTTGTTCTGACATGGACATCAATAACAGTGCCAGGAACAGGGCTGGGGCCGAGCTGGGGACGTGTCCCCAGCAGCCCTGAGGGTGCTGTGGGGAGGGCACCGCGCTCCTGGGGGCACAGGGAGAGATGAGGCTGTGGGGCATTTATCTTTTTGTGCCTCTGGTGGCAGTGGAGCCACACTGGTGTGCCCAGAGTGGGCAGAGGGCTGTGGGACAGGGAACAAGCAAAGCCCTGCCTGTCACAGCAGCTCCATCACACTGCAGGTCAGGACTGGGCTGCTGGTGTGGCCTGGAGGGGCTTCCAGGCTCGGGGATGTCACCCTGAGGTGTCACCAGCTGAGGGGTCACTGCCCACAGCTGTACCACCAAGGCCACCTGCCCACCTGGACAGAGGGCCGGAGCAGCTGCTGGCAATGCTGATGGAGGCAGGGAGACTGGACTGGACTTCCCAGGCCACTCTCCAGCCTGCCCTGCCCCCTCTGCCCGTCAGCTTTGGTGGCAGCAGCTGAGCACGGAGTTACTGAAGCTGTCACCAGCTGAGCTCTGCAGAAGTCGCAGCCCAGAAGATTGATGCCTGTGGGAGCCAGCGCAGCATTTTGTGTAACCTGAGTCCTCCTAGGACCAGGTCAGAACCTGGGCAGTGCTCAGGCAGCTCCCCGGTTCCCGTCCCCACAGCCCCACGAGGGGGATTGGATTTCAAATGCGCTCTGTGTGCCGTCCTTGGGAGACAAAATACAAATAAGGGACACCCCAGGACCAGGCGTCGGTACCAGGGCACGGGGCAGGCAGAGAGTTCCTCTGATCAAAGGGACCCCTGGACACTTGGCTGAGGCACAGCCCTCAGGAGGGAGGCTGGAAAGACCAATTTTCACAGATCTCAGCACCAGGAAATAGGCATTTCATCATGACTTGAGTCATGGAAAGGAGGATTCGGACAGGCTGCTGCTGCTGCAGCACAGACAAATGTAATTTATTACCCCGAGGCCTGGGGAGGCCTGGGGAACTCAGGAGGAACGCGCAGCATTAAGGAGCCCGGCCCCCTGAGGAGGCTTTCTGGAGAGTGACTAATTGAGATGGGATATTGGGATATTCTCCTGTGCCCGAGCACATCCAGTCCTTTCCCGCAGGCCTGGCGCAGCACAAGCCCTGTGCAGGTACGGAAGGGACAGCCTCGCTCCCAAAGTGCTGGCCCGAAATTCAGGACACCTGGGCTTGCTCACAGCTCCTGCAGGAGGCTTGCACAGGTCAGCAAGGCAGTCCAGCTCTGCCCCTCTCAGCTGCCCGTCCGCAGGAGCTGCTGACCCCAGCGTGGTGCCCGCAGGTGCTGGGCAGTGCAGCTGTCCCCGTCCTCCCTGTCCCAGCCAGCAGCAGGGAGGTGGCAGGGGCTGTCCTGCCCAGGAGCAGCTTCAGGCCGTGCCCCTGTCGAGGAGAGGACAGGACCTGCAGAGGGGGCTGGGCTGCTTCCAGCCCTGGGCACACCTGGGAAACAGTCGAGGTTGGTTCTCTGACCCAAGGGTGGGATGGAGCGGGGTCTGCTGTGCCCCAGCTCCTGTCTGGGGCCGTCTTCCTGGGAATTCTGCCCGTTCTCACCGGTCCCTGTTCAGCCTGGGTGTGTTTTGGGGCAGCAGGGAGGGGGTTGAGCCGAGGGAAGGCTGTGACCTTGCAGGAGAGGTTTCCCACGGATGCACCACAGCCAGGCCAGCGCCGGAGCTGAGCCTCCTGTGCTGGAGGGCTGGCTACTCATTAATATTTCTGAGGTGTGTTAAGAGTTTTCAGGTGAATTGGGGCCTTTTACAGCCATGCAGGAAGGTATTGGGTGTTTTTCATGCGCCTGGTGATTAACTGTTGGTATTAAACGCTGAACCCACCCTCCCCATATGTGCGAGCGCGTGTGCGGGTGTAGCAAGGCCAGGCAAATGACTAATGCAGACCTGAGCAGAGACAGCAGAGCATATTGTAAAGATCAACCCTATTTCAGCTTCTGCTCGGATCGGAAATGCCAGAGATTGTTTCATAGTCTTCTGCAATGTTCATTATAAAAGTCCCCAGATGGCAGATGGCTATTAGCTCACTGTGACCTATATAAATGTCAAACGTAAAGCTATTGCCCCAGTGAAAATCTCAAAATAAATAACAACAGGAGGGATGCTGTTCCGCTGCCACCAGGATTTATGGATTATGAATTCGTGCTAATTCATCCCAAAGCCAGCGAAAGAATGAATCTTGTCCTTTTGGAGGAATTCACTTAACACCTGCTTGTAGATGAATTTGAGTCCCTGGAGCCTGATCCTTCGCCGATCCCCCTCTGCAGTCACACGCCGCTGCCCCCGGGGACAGCTGGTTCCTGGGAAGAGCCGGCTGTGCTGGGGCTGGGATCGATCACCGTGTGACAATGCCCGTGTCACTCACTGCTGACAGCGGGGACTTGCCTTTGTTTGCCAAAATTGTGTAACAGCAACTTAAACTGTGCTTTCAGACTGTTTTCTTTGCCCTTATTGATCACCGTGGCACCTGTCAGTCAGGAGAATGTGGCTTCTCCGCAGGTTTTTAGGGAGTGGTTGTGCGTTTGTAGAAGCCAAGCGCTGCCTGCACGCCCAGCCCCAGCTTACACCGGTTTGTGTGCAGGAGAAGGCGAGGGGAAGGGGGAGTTCGTTTGCTCATTATGTTGCTCCATTATGATGTTCTCATAAACAATCAAAAGATGAATAACACACCACGAGCAACTGCAGTTCCTGTAGCAAAACTGCCTGTCCTGCTTGCTGCAGCCGCAGGCTGTGATGGAGCAGACGCTCCTCGCAGCAGGCAGAGAATCCCCTGCCCCCCCTCGCTCCCACCTCACCTCCAGCACCGTCCAGCTGTGGCTCTGGAGTGGGGAGGAGCAGCCCACAGTCCCTTGGATGCCCCGTGCCCATCCAGGGCCTGGGCAGCTCCGGTGTGGGATGGAAACAGCTCGTGCAGCTCCTGCGAGGGTTGTGTGTGGAGCAGTGTGAGCAGTGTGAGTGGGGAGCCCCAAGGAGTAACTGAGGGGTAACTGAGGGCACAAACACAAGCCCAAGGCTGTCAGACCCCAGTGTGGTCACTCCACAATGGAATAACGTGTGTGGAGTTCACCGCAGCCCCGTCCAGCACGGGGCTCTGGCACATCCACATTCACTCCGCACTCAGCTTTATCTCAGCTTCCCCCCTGTCCCCTGCAGAGCAGACCTTTGCAGGGACAGAACTGATGAGTTGGAAAGGATTTGTCCTACCTGGTGTTTGGGGTGATGGGCTGGCCAAGGCAGCACTCCCTGCTCAAGGGAGTTCAGTTGTTTTGCTGTGCTCAGATGCCCCAGGTGGCACCAAGGATGCAGTGTTCAGCGAGGAGCACACACAGAACAGGCTGTTCTAAAAAATAGATAATATTAAATGGTGGTGTCTGAAAGAGTCACTTTTTTTCCCCCTCAAAAGCGATTTTCACAAAACAAGTTGTTGTTGCTGCTGTCAAAATTCTTTTAAGTTTCACCAACACAAATTGTGTTTTGTTTTTTAAATATATTGCTTGGTGAAAAACATAAATGAGAAGATTTTAGCAATATTTCATCTTCATAAAAGGCATTTTTGGTAAACAAATACAAGTGAATATTTTATTAATGTTTTTGATAAAGGTATGAACATGTAGTGATGTCATGCAGGGAATGAATCAGCTTATTAAAAAATTAAGAGAGAAGGAGGAATGTGGGTCACTTCCATCCACACAGGAACAACTTCAACCATATTTTTCTCACAAAATACGAGGTTTCATTGTTGAACTGTTGCAATAATAAACATTCCCAGGGAGCATAAACTTGCTTCCCTTTCTTAGCACGCTGGTTTGTATCGGCTGAAAGCTCACAGGGCTCTGAGTCTGGAATCTCCCTTTGCTGGTCAGGGCTGGGAACGGCCGTGGGTCCTGTTGTGGCTCCCAGGACAGGAGCAGTGCCACCCTCAGCAGGTGTGGTGGCCTTCCAAGGGAAAATCCTCATTGGAAATGGCTCCTGGTGACAAAAGCTGTCACTTTCAGGGTCATCCTGGTGACTTCTTGCTCCTTTTACCCTTCTCTTCCAGGGGGCCACTCCTCTTCCAGAGGAGCAGGTTACCTGTGGGTATAAAATGAGATTGAACTTCCTGAAGCCACGAAAATCTATTCATTTACGTGCACTGACAATCCAGCACTGAAAGTAGTTCCAAAAAAAGCAGAATTAAAGGGTAGATTTAGATTAGATATAGGGAAGAAATTCTTTACTCTGACGGGGGTGAGGCTCTGGTACAGGTTTCCCAGAGAAGTTGTAGACTCCTTGTCCCTGGAAGGGTTCAAGGCCAGGTTGGAGTCACCTGTTCCTGTGGAAGGTGTCCCTGCCCATGGCACGGAAGGAGATGGTCCTTAAGGTCCCATCCAACCCAAACCATTCCATGGTTTTACAATTCTAACATTTCCTAGATGCACTTTTCTTTTGTGGCAGGCCGAGGCTCGGCTGTGGAAAGCAGGCAGTGAGGAAACCCCCGGGTCCAGTTCCCACCTGATCCATCCCCACCTGGCATTCCCTGGTCTTGGATCAACAGGCTGCTGAAATTGCACTTGAGAATTAATTTCCCCCCAGTTTTGCCCCAGCTGACAGGTGACAGATTGCTGCCGTGCCTGGGCCTTTATTGGCTGTGCCCTAACGGGAAATGGAGGTCCTGGAACTGCAGCTCTTGGGTTTTCTGTGCTCTTGTCTGACCTGCAGCTCCCCCAGGACATGGCCCCCGGGCAGAGCTGGGCAAGGGGAACAGGGAACGGGGGCCACAAGCCCAGAATCCAGGTAACTGGGCCAAGGTAATTACCTGGGAATGGGGGATAATGAATCTCACTGTGTATCCATAGGAACCTCGGGATTGAGGCAATCCCTGACCAGCATGGCACAGCTTTACTGGATCGTGGCTGGGAAGTGAGGGCAGCTGCCATCAGGAACTGGAGGGACAGGACACGGGAACAGCTTCACTCAGACAGACAGAGGGTTTAGATGGGATATTGGGAAGGAATTCCTGGCTGTGAGGGTGGGCAGGCCCTGGCACAGGGTGCCCAGAGCAGCTGTGGCTGCCCCTGGATCCCTGGCAGTGCCCAAGGCCAGGCTGGACCTTGGGGCTGGGAGCAGCCTGGGACAGCAGGAGGTGTCCCTGCCCATGGCAGGGGTGGGATGGGATGAGCTTTAAGGTCCTTCCAACCCAAACCCTCCCACGATTCTCTGATTCTGTGCTGAAAGGATGGACAAAGAGATTCTCTTCAATCCTCTTCTTAAGCCACACTGAACTTTTCTCCCATTTATTTTTCCTGAGACGAAGGAGAGCAGCACTAAGAACAAACTCCTCATCCTGTGCCTGTGCAGTTGTGCCCACAGCAGCTCCTGTGCTGCCCTGAGGGTCTGTGCTGGCACTGCTGGGCCTCGGGAGTCTCCCCAAGGGATGCAGGGCTGTGGGAGTGATGGCAGAGCCAGGCCTGTTGTCGTGCCAGGCCTGCAGAGAAAGGAAAAGACAGCTTGGCTGAAAGCAGATCTCTTCTCAGAGGCCCAGCTCCAGCTGCCCACGGAAGCCAAGGAAATGTGTGTGAGGTGCTGGTATTTGAGGAATTGAGGCGTGGGGCTGGACCAGCAGCATTCCCTGTGCTGCAGCACGGCAGGGCTGGGGTTAATGTGACCCAGAAGCAGGAACAAAGAAGGCTTTTCCTTTTCCCTGCTTTGGCAGGCCTGTTCCTTGCCTCCCCGAGCATTTGCCTGGCCATAAATCCCGAGCTCTGGAGGATATTCCCAGCCAAAGCCTACATGTGCAGGATACCGGAATGTAAACTGCACATGTTGTGAGAAGTTGTTAAATGGAAGCAGCAGATGATAACGTGCCCAGCGCTGCTGCGAACATCCCTCCGCTTCCTCCCAGCACAGGGAGGACAGGACCTCTGCCCCACCAGCTCTGCCTTTCTGACAGGCCTATAAATTCAGAGAGGAGTTTTTGGCTGCCAGACCCCCAGGAGCTGCCCCGTGGCAGAGCAGAGCTGGTTCTGAGGAGCTACGGCACGTTCAGGCACAACCAGGGCTCACTCCCACCCTGCTTTCCCATCCCCACGCTCTGCCTTGCAGACAGTGAGACTTGTTGAAAAAGTCTGGCACAACCCACTGCATCTGCCACCTTCCCCAGTCTCTTTCCCACTGCTTTTCCATTGCAAGTAGCTGTCCCCCTTGTCTGTGTGGATTTAAGGATGAGGAGCCGCAGGGTTTCCTCCTCGCTCGAGGACGTGCAGCTGCTGAAGCCTCGTGGTGGGCACAGCAAAGCTGACTGGGGAACTCTCCTCCTCAGCTTCAAGTGGACAGAAAACTGGCGCCTCTCCCTGCCAAAGCACTTGGAGGTGGGTTTGTGTAAGGAAAATAATCTGGATGCTTCTCCTGCAGTGAAATCCTAGTGGGGACCGTTCCTCACTCTTGGGTAAAAGCTGAAGGAAAAGAAAACAATTCCCAACCAACACCTTTGGTGCTCGTGGGATGCAGTGAAGCAGCACCTCTGGCAGGAACATCCAAAAGCTTCAGAGAGCAGCTTTCCTAGTGAGGAGGGGGTTAATAAAGAGGGTTTTTTCTATTAAACCCCGAAGGTTTTCCCTCCAAGGCAGGTGTTGAACAGCCGGAGGGGTTGTGAGCTCTCTCCTGGAACCAAACTCTTACCTGATGAAGATTGGAAGGAAAAACTCTTGGAAATGAAGCCCAGTTTAGATCCTGTCCTTTCCCTAGGGAAGTTGGGTGCCCATTTCTGAGACAACAAGCAGCAGGGCTCCAATGGGGTGAGAAATCCTCCTGCTTCCTTTGCTCCTGCTGGAGTGGGCCCTTCTCATTCCACACTGGCAGTTCCCTGTGATTGAAATATGAAAGCATGTAGCTGTTAATCTGGGAGTGATTAAAGAGCCTCATTTCTTGGAAGAGTCAGTACTCATCATCTGCCGTGCTGAATGAGCCTCTAACATCCCCTGATCCCATTATATTGTGATTAATTGTGCCAGTTTAAGTCAATAATTCATTTGTTAAAAATAGGCCTGCAAAGTATCATTTGTCTCAGGGGAGATATCAGAATAAAAAAAAAAATTCATTTGATACTTCTCATTAAATTAGTGTTGGGAGTTCTATTGAAGGGTTCTGCTCATGAAACATTTATTGCAGGCTTATTTGATAAGAAGTTGTATTTGTCTAGAATTATGCCTGCTAACAGATGTAAGGGCCTGCATTTTTCCATTGTTAATGAAAGGATCAGAGCCTAAACAAGTGCATGACTGGGGAGAGGGGTCTGTGGTGACAGTAACGGAGATTTGGGAACGTGTTCCACGGAACAGGCACCAATAACGTCCTCATCCTTCACTCTCAAAGTGGGGACCCCTTCTCCCCACTGCCAGCTGGGGCTGACGGCGCAGTAATGGGAGGTTATGTGCCTGCAGGGTGAGATGGATGTGCCTCAGAGTCTCCTACGTGTAAATGGTTATAAATGTTGCATTCATATTCATCGGGCCATTAAAAATGTTTCAGCTGTAAACGGCTCTAAAAGGAATGTGTGGGGAATAGTGGCTGGTGTGCTAATGGAAATGGCCATAGCTGACAGACACACGCTGCAGATCCTCATCCCTGCACTCGGGCAGGCCTGGGAGCACAGGAACGTTCCTGGGACGTGTGGAAGGATGGAGGGACGGATGGATGGATGATGGGAGCTCACCAGAGCTGCACAACCACCGCTGCAGGGGCTGGGCTGGTTTCTGATGGGGTGTGCAGGCTCTGCTCTGTCCCCAGAGTCACTCCAGGCCGGGTCACCGCCGCTGTCCCTCACTGATGGACATGCAGTGACCACGGGGCTGGAGCCAAAGGGCTCCCGGGATTCCTTCTGGAGCTCAACCATGACCTGGATCGTGTCAGGAAAGCAGAGCCTGGTTGGTTTAGGGTGAGAAGCACCAGTGAGCAGCACTGTACCTGCACAGGGGGGAGTTCAAACCTTTCCCTGATGCCACGAGAACACCTGGAGTGGGCCCGGCATTTGGTCCAAGTCATGAAATGAAGGATGGGGAGAATGTGCCGGGAAGGAGGCGCTGGAGAAGACGAGGAAACGCTGCACCACTCAAGGAAACGTGCATGGCAAACCAGGCTGGGTTTGGAAACCCCACCGAGTCCCATGCCAGGGTCTGTTCCAGAATTTATACCAAAAACAAATCTCCACGAACCGCAAGGCTCTCTTCAAACCCCGGCTCTGTGTTCTCTGTGTTTTCCGCTGGTGTCTTTGAGATATTTTATAGCTCTCGCATCACGTTACCTGGTGATCTGCCCATCGGCCCTACAATCCCCGCATTGTCTGCGAGCCCCGTGTTTGACAGCGACCTCTATTAATGTGCTGTGCCGGGCCAAAAATGTGTCACTGCTGCGAGGGGGCGAGCTCAGAGCGCCTTTGATGTGTGAGTGACACCCTCGTGTGTCTGTGGGGTGGGAGAGCAGGGCTGGAGCAGCAGCGAGGGGAGGGGAGCCCGGGCCGGCCGCTGCAGCTCTGCCCCTGCAGGGTCACTGCACGGCCCCTTTCCAACACTCGGCGTTGCAACCTCGGCCTTTCAGTGCACTCGTGCTCCTCCTGATGCTGTCCGTGGAGGAAGGGGATGGATCTTGTTTATGCTGAGCAGAGCTCAGCTCAATTAAGTCGATGAAGCCAAATCAAGGGCAATTTCTGTTCGATGGAGCTGCGAGTTGGTCTCTGTAAAACCAGTGCAGGTTGTTTCTCTCGCTGACAGATGGCTCGAGGAAGGTAGGGGTGCCTTGTCATTTTCTCACACTTTGGCAACATTTTGTGTAGCTTCTCCTGTCAATAAAATCTCATTTGAATTGACCTGAATTGACAGATAACTATTGACTCGAACAAGAGATGGATCCAGTCAATAAGTTCTCATGCCTCAGGGCATAAACCAGTCACTAACTCAGGGAAGGTTAGAAGGAAATATCCCTGATGTGTTGATTATTCCATAAAATTGTCCACTAGGAGGATTTATGGACATTTGGTTCTCACAAATACAACATACAGGACTGTAGGGACCATTAACCTGTTCTAGTCCAACAGTGCTGAGGTTCTGCAATTCTGAGCGTCTTTACAATAATTGTAGAAGAAAAATTGAGTATTGGTGCTGTTTAAAAGCTTGGAAAGAAGAATTTTCTTGTTGAATCTTAATCCAAACACCAGAACCTGAGACATTCTTTCCCTATTTTCCCCGTAGTTGTCCCACTCAGAGCTTTGGGCACCTGAATATAAAAGAAGAGCTGAGTTTTGTGCCTCATCCTTGTGCTTTGCACGCTGGAGCACCCGAGGTTAGGAGGAGCAAACTCCTCGGTTCCAACAGGTGGTGGATGCTGGAGCTGTGGTCCCACCCCTGTGCTGTGTTTGCTCTCCAGAGGGTTTTTGGTGCTGTCTGAGTCCTGCCCTGGCCCTTCAGGCCTTGGGAATTCCAGTGCATGGGAAGGAAGCTCCAGCAGAGAGAGCAGGGGTCAGCAAGGAAGTCGTTACCAAAGTGATGCCAAAAACATCCCCAGGAGCTCAACTACGGAGTGCTTCCGATGAAGGGAATGGCTTGGGCTGCCTGCAGAGCCCTGCGAGGGGAGCTCAGGGTGAACCCATGGAAGGGAGGGTCCGGGTGAACCCCTGGGAGGAGGGCTCAGGGCGAGCCCCTGAAACTCTCTGGGAGCCCCTCGGAGAGAAGGGACATCTGCCAGGCCATCGACAGCCCCGGCTGTGGACTTGGGGAAAAGCTGGGTCTGGTGACACTTTGTGCCCTCCGTGTGCCAGGTGTGGGGAGAACCTGCCCGGCTCCCCACAGGCAGCCCTGGGGAGCAGCTCTGGGAGCAGGGCAGGCGGGGCTGGGCTGGTGCCGCGGGCCAGGAGCTGTCCCCGCTGTCCCTTTAAGCCACCGGCTGTCCCCGTGTTCCCAGCACGGGAGGCTGCCTGTCAGCAGGGAGCAGAAAACAGATTGTGACACAGGGCAGTGATTTTTTTTAACAATCCTATTATGAAAGACAGAGTGCTCCCATTTCCTTTGCAGCTTTTATCAAGACTTAAATTGCTGCCAAGGGAGAAGGGGGGTGAGGGGAACCTCACTGCTTTTATTTTATTTTTAATTTTTTTAAGAAAGGATTTTGCTTAGTTACTAAATTCCTGCCTAAGTCTCCTCCGAGCAGAGATCCAACAGTATCCCTATTAAATTATATAGAGCGAGTCCAGTCCTTGGCTGTCAGCGGGACCCATCAGTCCTAATTTATCGCCCCAGGAAACACAGTACAATTATGGTAATAAATAATAATAGGATTCAGTACATGACAACATGAATGATGGAGCCTCTCAGAACTCATTTACATTGCTTTGTGTTGCAATCACCCTGCTTCTAATGTAATGCCAAGCAAATGAGCCTTTTTGAATATTGTGCAATCTATTGCAAGTCAACTGGCACAAAACTCACTCAATAAATCATGTTCAAACACATGCCTCTAATGACAGGTAAATCAACAATGAAGTAATTGCATTTAATGTATTGAAATACTGGACAAAAACAGTGACCTCAAAGTGACTTTTTGGAGAAGGTTTGGTACAGTGGCAGTGGCAGAGGGGCGCTTTCTGTCAGGCCCTCCTTGCTGGGATGCACACGCGAGCACCGCTGGTCCCGCTCCCTGTGCCGGCCCCGAGCCTGGCGGGAGCAGACTCAGCAGGGCCGAGCCGGGCTCAGGGATGGCTGCAGGGGTGGATGCCCTGCATGAGCGGTGCCAGGGGCTCTCTGGGACGCAGCAGAGGCAGGTCAGCCCTGCAGCACGGAGCGGGGGTTCTGCCCTGTTGCTTCCAATTGACTCAGTTCAGTTTCCCCAGTTTCCGTGTTCCAGTGATTTCAGCGGAAAAGGGAAAAGGCGTGTTGGACTGTGAAGCTGCTGTGGCACCTCCCCTCAGCCCCTGACATGGGTTCTTGTGTAGTAGGGTGGGTTTTTGTTGGGTTTTGGGGTTGCTTTTTCCTAGGAGGCTGGAGAGGATGGGAAGAAGTGGCCTTAGCAAAGCAGCCCCTCAGTCGTTGCTGCCCCATAAAAACATGATATGAGCAGAGGAAACTTTTAAGATTCTGTTTGAAGGCTGATGAAGAAACAACTTTGCAGATTTTGGCTCTGAGTTTATTCCCTTACCCTTCCCTTGCAAGGGAATTTGGCAAGTGTCAAAGGTCTCCTTGGATTCTTCAGGCAATGGAAAGGTTTTACATATCCCCAGGCTTGACTGTCTCTGCTGATAGCTCCCATATGATAGAAACTGATTAGCAAAATGTCTAGAGCCAGGACAAAAGAACTATTAACTACGGAAAAAAAGAAAACAACGAGAAATTTCTGTAATTTCAGAAAATTGTTGCCAGTTGTACCTGCCACCCCGTTTGTTCCGTGGCAGTAGGAATGTCAGGATACAATCACTCCGTTTTCCTGGACACCAGGACTCTGGGATCTCAGTTACAAACACTTCCAGTGTCGATGCTGTGGTGGTTGTGCAGGGCTTTGTTTTGTTTCCTCCTCTCTGTTGGGATGGATTCCTGTCATCCCCACAAGCGTGGCAGGTATTTGGCAACGTGACTTCCTGCTGCCACAGCTCATTGCCCGGAGGTGAAACCCTTCACACTCTGCAGAACAAACTCAGGGCCAGGGTGGAGGTGGTTGTTTAATTTGGGTTTTCCTGGGAATCTCACAGGTTTCCTGTGCTCTCAACTTCTGTAAGTTTTTGTTGCTGTTTTTGAGGGCTGCCACTGAAAAAGCCAGCGCTTCTGGGATGTGGTGGTGGGAATCTCAGCCTGGAGAACGGCTGAGCCCGGGTGTGACCGTGGAGGTGATGGAGGAGCCGGAGCTGAGGGTTGGTTTGAGCCCGAGATTTGGCTGGGGTTTGGTAAACCCGGATTTCCTGCGAGTGAGCGCGGCTGTGCCGTTGCACGCCTGTGACACACACACGGCACGCCTGTGACACGCCCGTGACACGCCTGTGACACACACACGGCACGCCTGTGACACACGTGATCACACGTGTAACACACCTGTGTCACACACGTGTCCCACACACCCCAGCTGGCTCCCAGCGCGTGGCTCCCGTGGCGGTTCCTGGCAGGCACAGATTCCCTTTCCCCGCTCCCCTCCCCGAGCCCGTCCCGGTGGATCCCGTTAGCAGCAGAAGCAGCTCCCGCTCTCCTGCCACTTCCCGGCTCCTGGGGCCCAGGGTCAGCGCTGGCCGCGAGGGCCCGGCCGGGCAGTGACTGATGGCTGGGGGTCACCGCGCTCCACCTTTCCCAGTGCAGTGCTGGAGCACACACACGGCCCAGCTGGAAGGGACAGTGGTCTGAACATGAGGAATAAAGGGCCGGGACCATCGGGAACTGCAGAGGGCCCCAGGCAGGACAAAAGGGAGGAAATGCTGCCCTGGCAGGCGGCTGCAGCCAGATTTGGGGTTCTGGTCCTTGTTCCCCCTGTCCCCACAGCGAATCCAGGGGAGCTGCTGCATTTACTGCTCTGGAGACAGGGAGGGGGCAGCTGGTAAGGATTTGGGGAATCTGGGATCGTGGCAGAGGATTTGGGAACTGTGAATGCTCCTTTTCCTTGGCTGGCTGTCTGCTGTCCGTCTGTCCGTACCCGCTGCTCCGAGGACATTGTGCCACTGAAAACTGAGAGGAAGGTCAGGGTTATGAAACATTGGGAAACAGGGAATAAAGTGGATGTTCCTGGGGTCCCTGCAGTGAGCACACGTGCACCAGGGTGCTGCAAGCAGGGCCTGGACTCAGGTCCTTTCTCTCACCATGTGCACGTCTGGTTCACCTCCAGGACCTTGTCTGTGCCCAGAAGTTTTGTCCTTTAAAAAAATTCTTGAAAGTTCTCTCAGTGCTCTCTCAAATCATTGTGAGAACAGAGGTTCGGTTTCAGGCTGGTTTAAGATGAATTAAGAGATTAAGAGCAGCGCCACGGCCTTTGTGCTGGGTTACTAAGTCAGTTAAAGATTATCCATTGACATGTCAGATGCATCATCACCTCGCTGTGATTCAGCAGTTGCTCTTCACAGGCACAAATGCAGATTAACGTGCTGGAACTCGACCGTTTCTCATTGAGTTTTTAATACAACTTCACCTTTGTTTGCTCTAACGACGCTCCGTGGCTCTGGTGACTCACAGCGAGGATGTCACCGCGTTTGAGTCTTTGCAAGAGATGTGAAATGTTGTTGTTGCCCTACTTTGCAGAATGAGGAGATTCAGTGAAAATGGGAGAAATCAGTCCAATAGCACTCAAGAAACTGGCAATAAAGAAGGCATGTCACTCACTTGTAGGAACAGAGGGAGATTTTGGATTTAATTCACCTCAAATTTCAGTTGATTCTGCACAAGTGAGTAGTGATTTTTGATTCACTGCAGACAAGAAAAAATGCTGATTTTGCTGGCTGAGTCAGCTCTGAGAATCTGATTTGGCTATGGCAAGGTTTATTCTTTTTGTCATTATTACAAAATAAATAACAAAAAGATGTTTGTCAGAAGGAAAGGTGAGGTCTTGCCCTGAACTGAACTGTACTCTCTTCTGTGAGTGTGTGATTTCACACCGTGAGAGGCTCCTGCATGTGAAGCCAGCTGGGTTTGAGATGGCACGAGGGAGGAAAGGAGAATGAACTGATGCAGTGAGAGTTTCCAGGACCTTCTGGAGCAGCGATACAAAGTCTGCTCCTGTGAATCACTGGTTCACACTCAGCCTTCCCCCGGGCCCTCCCCAGGCTCACACTGCCGTGTCCATCAGTCCTCAATGACTCAACGCTGTGCTTTGCTCTGCTTCCCTCCAGAGAGGGTTTTGCAGCCCAGCAGAGCTCACCAGAGGAAAGATTTCCTGGTAATCAGTCTGAATTTTCCTTCGCTGGCTTTCATCACGTTGCTAATTAGCTCTAACCCACTGGCCCGTTTCTCCTCGGTGAAATGGCCTTACAAACCCTCTTCCAGTATCTCCCAGGGTCTCATTTCCTCACCAGTTATCCCTCCCGGTCTCTCATCACTCCCCATTTCTCTGGACAAGCCCTGCCCGAGCGTTTTTGGTGTTATCCAGCCCTGCTTCCCAAAGCCAGCGCCCTCAGAGCACAGAGGTCACTCAAAGAATTTGCTGGAGCTTCAAAGATCTCGGGTCAAGATCCAGCAAACTCCATACCCGGGGAAATTGGGTTGCTAGGATCCCAAGATTGTTTATTATGCTCTCAACTTTAATTAGCTGTAAGTAACATCATGTCAGTGTTCTGCCACAAATGCTAAAGCTGTCAAGGCAATTTTACCGAGTCTGGCAGCTTAAATCAGAAACAAGAAAGTCAACATGTCAATAATGGATCTAGACATGATGGATATATTAAAGGGGAAACCTAAAAGTTCTGGACTTCATTATGCTGCCTTCAGCTCTGACAACGTGTGCCAGAGAAATCTGCACCTCGTTGGAAAAGCCCCTTGGAGATGCTGTTCCCAATTAGGGGGCACTTCTGCTCACCTCCAGGCAGTGGCTTTGGGCTGGATGTAGCTCACAGTGGGAATCAGGGAAAGGGCAGGGGTAGCAAGAACCTGCTCAGGTTCAATTTCTACAAATTGATCTGCGCAGGGAGGCAGGGTGTGGGGAGGCTGATTTTTCCCATGGGTGTTGTGCCTTTTTGAAAGCTTCCTTAGAAAGGGATGGACACTTTGGCCACTGGAGGTGTCTGCATTTGTCTGTAGAAGTTTTTGGGCGTGAGCCTGAGCAGGGAGTCACGAGGAGATGATGGACCTGTGGCTGCAGGGGATGTGTGTGGGAGAGGGAAAGTGCAGGAACCAACTTTCTTTCTATTTCATTAGTTAATGGCTGTTTATTTTCTGATATGTCCCATTCAAAGTGTATTTTGGCTTGTGTGTTATACATATGTCTATGAAAATTAAGCAGATTTGCCACGGTCTGACAATGTTAATACTGCTCTGAAAATATAAACAGATGTTTTAGGAGCTCTCAGGTCGTGGGATCACCACAGCTGCGTGTGCGTGTCAGGGGCTCTCCGGTACCTGGTGGGAAAGCGTCCATGTGCCCTGAGGTGGGGCTGGCAGCAGGGAAAGGCTTATTTTACACCAAATTATGGCTGACTCAGTGTTTGTTTTAAAATCTGGAAGTGGGATAGTTCTGCAGAGCAAAAGGACTAAAGAAATCCAAAGCTTTTAGTGAAGCTGAACCGGCCTCTCACTTCAGCAAATTCCGTGTGCACCTGCCAAGTGTGGAGCTGCTGGAGACCCCATTTGCTGGAATGATGACTGCAGCTCCCCCTCAGCCACGGGCACAGGGCTTCGGGGCAGCCAGGGCCGTGTGCCCACTGCCACCTCGGGCAGGGTGACGCGTGACAGGCCCCAGCTGGGGTAGGAGCAGGAGGGACAGTTTTGGTGACAGCGATGCTGCTGCTGTGCTGCCATGGGCACCCACTGGGGCTTTCCACTCTCTGCTTGCCCTTCCAGTGCTGGACAGGCCCTCAGGGGGACACGACCTCACCTTTTGGGGGATCTCCAACCATTTGTGCGCAGAGTTTCACTGTTGGGGTGTCCCTGGCCCCTCGCTGTGCCCGTGTGCTGCAGGGCTGGTGCTGCTGTGTGACCCCTGGGGCTGCTGCCCCACCAGACCCTTCCTCCTGCTGCATCTCAGAGCCAGCCCAGAGCCTCTCCCAGGGCTGCTCCTGAAGTTTAGCAGCACTCTAAGCCCAGCACGGAATCAAATATTTGGCCCCTTTGCTCAAGCTTTGTTTCTCTTCCACATTCGGCTCTCCCAGATGTTTTTGGTCATTTCCAGGTTGTAATTAATAATAATAACTCAGCATAGTCCATCAGGGCTGGCTGTTTCCTGCCACCACTTGGATTAGAGGGATCTATGTTTTTCCAGATTTTCCAACTGTTGGTCAAGGGAAGCTGTCATGTGGGGACTGTTGGTTAATAATAAACCCCAGCACATTCCTCCCTGGGAAAGTAACATCTTCACATCTGCTTTTGGGTGGAAACATCTGTCCTGTCCAAGGCCTGTCTGTCTTGAGAAGAGACAGGCATTGTGGGAGAGCACTCCAGCTGGGCGGGGGCTGGCTTCCCTCTCCCCCTCCCGAAATCTCTCTGACATTGACGTGCACCACACAGCCAGCACTGTCCCAGCCTTTGCCAGGCATTTGTCTCTTGCACACAGAGCTGTGTGAGCAACCCGGGGGAAATCGTGAAAGATGCAATTAAAAAAAAAAACCAAGAGAAAAGAAAAGAAGGCTGCTGCTTTTTAAGGATGCAAATATTTGAGCAAGGTGTTACCAACAGTGTGAGTGTGCAGGAGGGAAGCAGTCGGAGCTCGGGGAGGCTCAGCCTCTAACCAGGGGTAACAATGAGCCAGTCCTGTTGTGAGTTTCTGTTCACAGAGCTGCAGATCTGTAGGGAAGGGAGAGCAGCATCAGGAGGTAACCCCAGCTCAGTGAAGGAAGGACCCTCGCACTGTTCCTGAGCTGGATTGATGCCTTTTCCTGGTCTTAAAATCAAGAGTCAGACACGGTTAGAAGGGGAAAAGGGATTTTACCTTGGTATTTATTTTAAGGATCCTTAGGTGCACACACCCAGGTCATGTGCATCGAGATGCACCCCGCCGAGTCTATCTCTGTCTCTCTGTCTCTCTCCCCCCACATTGGGTATATCATTATAGGTTTTACTAATTAGCAGATCTATCAAAGATTCCCCAATGAGAGGCTCAAGTGAGCCCCCCTCCCCAAGGAACCTTCCCCTGGATGGTTCTATCTTGCTTTACAGAATGTGTTCTGGAGAGGACCTTGGGCTCTGGGGCACACTGATCCCTGGCTACGAAGCTTCTAAAATGTTCAGTCTCTTAGATTAACAAACAAGTCCAAGAATGTAGGGGAAAAGCACTGAGAATACAGAAGTTGTTAAAAGGTATAACAGGGGTATAAAAGAAAAGGCAAAAATCTTCATGGCATCAGATTTCCACATTTGGGGGACACAGCAAATATTTTGCTTCATCTTAACGGAGACTCTCTCCTTGCAGCATCCCCCGGTTGTGAGCAAGGGCCAGAGCCTGTGTGTCCTTGTCTCAGCTGTGCCACATCCAGGGCGGTGGCGGAGGAGCCGAACCGCTGGTGAGCCGAAACGCTGTCCCTGGCTGCTGCTCCTGCCCCTCTGACCCTGCCCGACTGGGAAAGCAGCCAGCGGGGAAAAGCAGCAACCCTTCCCACGAGCTGGAAGGCCCAGGGAGGCTCCTCCAGCTGGGTGGGGATTTAGGGCTGCAGCAGCACTTTCCTGCTGCTCTCTGTGCTCAGGCAGCATCAGTGAAGCCACGCTCCCCCACTGCCGGCCCTGGACGGACGGACAGACGGATGGATGGATGGATGGATGGATGGATGGATGGATGGATGGATGGAGGGATGGATTCACACATCCGAGGGGGATTTGTCTCCCTGCAGCCGCCTGTCCCTGGAGCAGGGCAGAGCATCCCTGGCTCCGGCTCTCCCCAGCCGAGTGCTGGCCCTCGCGAGCTGCTGGTGGCATTTATTGCAGGAGCAGAAAGTGCTTGCCTCATCACGGGAGCAGCTGGAGACAGAGAGGCTTTCAAAGGCATGTGACTGACCTCTACCTCGGCTGCCGGGGGCCGGGGATTGCCGACTCAGTGGAATTTTTTTCTTCTTCTCTCCGTCTCTCTCTGCCTCCCGTTCCTTTCTGCCGTGTCCTGACCTTGTGAGGCCTTGGTCTCCCCCCTATCCATCTCCCACCGTTCAGTCTCTCCTGTGAACTCATGCTGGGAGATTAATTGCCACTATCGCCCCTAATCCATCACACTTCCCAAAGATTGTTTTGACATCTAGTTAATTTTTGGCTGATGATTTATCAAATTCTTATTACCGTGCTCTGAAGGGGCTCATTTATTGTGTTGATTCATGGTAATGATAAAGGGGAACCTTTTTGAATTTTAACTACATTCCCTCATGTTCTTCCCAGCACAGCTAAAGAGGAAAAAGGGAAAAATATAGCTGGGGACTCTTAATTCAGAAAGTAAAAGGGGAGGGGGGGAAAAAACCCTCTATCCTCCATTATTTGTTTGAGAGCCAAAAGTCCTAAAAGAGGTTAATATATATTAAGACATATTTTTAGAGTTCTGGTCTGGACTGTGTTTCAAGAGCATCCCCCCAAGGCTCTTTAAAACATTTATTGCCCTGTAATATTACCTAAATGTCTACTACCATTTTATTCAAATAGAAGTTAATGCTAAATGATGTCAGTCATGTACCAGTGGAAATGTAAAACATGTCTCTCTGCCAGTCCATATGGCAATTCCAGCTTTTAAAAGTACACAGAGAATTTTCTGCAACCCTTTATGTCATTCCCCCATCTTTGTTCCCACCTATTTTTAATTTGCTGCGCAGTTTTTAATAAGCCCAGATGGTAAAAGAAACACAGTAAATGGCCATTCTCTCTTTTCCTTCCCAGGCAGCTCGGGGAGTTGGAGCCCTTACATGGAGGGGAAGGAACGTAGCAAGGGGTGGACTGGGACTTGTTCGTGGTTTGGGGAAGAAGCAGGAGCTACATGTGGATTTGTACCTGGTTTGGGGAAGGAGCAGGGGGTCTGTGGGCATTTGTATCTGGTTTGGGGAAGGAGCAGGGGGTCTGTGTGCATTTGTACCTGGTTTGGGGAAGGAGCAGGGGGTCTGTGTGCATTTTTACCTGGTTTGGGGAAGGAGCAGGGGGTCTGTGTGCATTTGTACCTGGTTTGGAGAAGGAGCAGGGGGTTTGTGTGCATTTGTACCTGGTTTGGGGAAGGAGCAGGGGGTCTGTGTGCATTTGTACCTGGTCTGGGGAAGGAGCAGGGGGTCTGTGGGCATTTGTACCTGGTTTGGGGAAGGAGCAGGGGGTCTGTGTGCATTTGTACCTGGTCTGGGGAAAGGGGAGGCCCAGCTGTAGTAGTGGAGCTCCAGAGGTCCTGGCAGGACCTGGTGTGCTGCTATGGGGTTCCTGCAGTTTAGAGCTGAGGACAGACACAGGTAGAGCCGCTTGAGAGACCCTCCAAGGCCCCAAACCCACATGGGGCTGTCCTGTGACAACGGATCAGGCCTGCCACAAGAAAGGGCATGGACGAAGCCCACGAGGAGGAGGCAGATGGAGGGTGGTGGTGAAGCCAGAGGGCCAGCAGTGGGACATGGGCGGCATTAATTGCCTGTAATGAGTGTAATGACAGTGCTCATTTGGGGCCAATCCCCTATGGTGCTCACTTGGGGCCAGTCCCACAAGTTCCAACAGCCCGAGCAAGGCTGGGCCCTTAGGGTGCTCTCAGTAGCAGCTGTGTAAAGCAGGAGTAACGCTGTACACCCAGGAGCAGAATCGGCCCCACAACCAGCAGCGCCGTGGTGCAGTGAGCCCGAGGCAGGCGCTCACGGGAGAGTGTTCATTTACATCACGCCCTCTCCTTATCTTTTTCTTCTTCTCTCCTCTTCTCCTCCCCTCTCGCCCCCCTTCCCCCCTCACCCTCTGCGCCTCTCGTTTCCCTGCCTCGCCGTGAGGTCACCGCGAGCGAGTGAAGGACGCGGGGAGCGGGGAGGTCACGCATTAGCGGGGCTGTGCCCGCGCGGCTCCGCGCGCCCGCGGCTCATCCATCACGGCCTCCACCACTCCATTAGGCCCCGCATGAAATATGCCCCGCTCTGGCTGCTGGGGCCATACATCTCCAGTCTAGACACCTTCCTGTTGTGTGAAGATCAATGCCACACGGTCATGCATCATGTGTCAGCCAGTAGCCCTCACTCTAATAATCGTGTCTATTCTCTAGTCTGCACTATAAATTATGGGCACTGGGAAAGTACTATATTATTCAGCAACCTTGGGCACTAATGGATTATTGGTTTAATGGCTGATAATGTGAGCTCCTTTTTTGGATGGATCCTACCTTTATTTATTTATCTTTTTTCATGGTTATTATTCTGAGTGATGACTGATTTGGATTCTTATCCAGAGGCTTTCACCCTTGCAAAGCAATTATAATAATAAAGCCCTTTGACCGTGGGCCTGCTGTCCTGGCTCTCACTTAATAGAGAGAGGCTTCTGCTGAAACAAAGTCAAATATCCATCCTCCCCTCCCTGGCTTGTCTCAGCTACTGAGCCCCCGTCCTGGGATGGGGCCTCAAGCAGGAGACTCGAAGTGAGGACCCTGGGATGTGAGCCCAGGCTGGGTGCTCAGGGCAGTCCCAGCCCTCCCTGTGCCCCACCAGCTCCTCGTGGTCACAGCCACAAACAGAGGTGGCTTCTCCCAGTTGTCCCAGTTCACCTTGTGCTGCTCCTGACCGCACCCTGCCTCTCTAGGATGGCAGAGGGGGACGAAGGCCACGAGGAGGAGGCGGACGGAGGGCGGTGGTGAAGCCAGAGGGCCGGCAGTGGGACACGATCAGTCGCACAGGCGGCATTAATTGCCTGTAACGAGTGTGACGATGCCGCGTTGCTGAGCCGCGGCTCCCGCACGTGTCAGCTGCTAATTTGTTGCTGTTTGTTTGTACATGACAGTAATGTGTTTACCTCATTAGGGGATGTCAAAGTTCCCCAAATCTGGAGCTGGGAGATGGTGGATTCCCTGCGCTGACAAGCAGAGGAAGCGGGAGGCAGGAGCGGGGTTTGGCGGCGGGGCCGGAGGATGCGGAGCGAGGGAGGCGTTAACCCTCGGAGCAGCTCAGACAGCACACCCTGCCCTCGCTGCTGCTGCTCCCAAATCAGAGCCCATGGATCAAACCGTGGCAGTTAAACACCCTTGGATACCACAGCGAGGACCATGATGTAAAACCCGTGAAAGCTCTTAAAGCAAGGACATGAGGAAGAATGGGCATATAAAGAGAGGGGATTAGGGAGCAGCCGCGATCCATCACCGTCGGCTGCTCGAGCCGCAGCGAGGCCCTCGTGCAGCTCCTCATTGAGCAGTGTCTTCCCATTAATTATGATTAAACTACCCTACAGTTAGTTGTTCCTTCATTTGTAAAATGCTCCTGTTTTCCACCCAGTTCTAATCTTGGCTGTAATTATCCTGACGGTGGAGGAGTCACTCCAAGAGCCTTTTCTCCTCTCCCTGATGCGTTTGAGTCCAACCAGGATTTGTAGCTCTGTCCTGGAGATTCTGCCCAGAAAGGAGGTTCTGGGGGGCTTGGCCATATCCAGCACCCCTTGCTGGGGTGGGAGCGGTGTGGAGACCACCTGAGGCCCTGGATTTTGCTGACCTCGGCCTTTCCCTGTTCCATGGCATTCATACCTGGCTAATTTACGGGATCACTCTGAGAATTAATTAGTTAAATTTGTGCAGATTATTCTGAAACTTATTATTATACTAGAGGCTGCTGCTGCCTATGTTTTCTGCCAACGCATCACATTTCCCACCTTCCATGTGAATGAATTCCTAGGATACTGTCCAAACTGACAAGAGGAGCAGGAAATGCCTCCTGCGAGGGCCGGAGGAAGGTGTTAGGAAATTAAAGGAGCAATTTGAGAGCTGCAGCTTTTCTTTCGCTGTACGAGAAAGCAATTCCCATGTCCCACTCCCATATCCTCTGCTCTCCAGGATAAGCCAGGCTGTGTTTTCTCAGCCCCTGACGTGCTGGGAAAGCCCAGGGTGGCTGGCAGTGCCAGTGGTTGTCCCCTCCCCGCAGCGTGGCTGTGCCCCTGGAGCAGGATGGAGGCAGGGACAGGAGCCTGAGGGGTGGGGGCAGGAGAAGGGTCTGCCTGAGCTGGGCTGGGGTCACTCGCAGCACATGCTGGGAATCCCTCAGCAGCTGGTATCTCCCACAGACAGAAGGAATATCTCAGGGAGGATCTCAGCAATCAGCTTGACGGGGGCAGCTGGTTCCACTTCCTTTGAGACACAACTCCGGCACGGTTTGACTCCGCTGATCAGATAGGAGCTGCATTACAAGGCAATATTGTGGTTTCCCTTAATGTCCTGCCAAACTGCATTTATCTTCTCACTGCTTCCCCACCCTCCCTGAGAAAGCCTGCTCAGGTCACAGCATGGAGAGAAAGCCTTCCCTGGGAGGAGGAGGATGGAGCCCTGATGCAGAATCTGGGCTGATAAGCATGTTTTATATTAGTCAGGAATGAGGCACAAGAACTTAATTAGATGTGCTCTGACTGCTTTGGTGTACAGAGGTCTCGACCTACAAGTGAGAACACTTAGAAGGCTGAAGCAGTGGTTGTAAAACCCTGGAAGGCTCGTGACTATTATTTCCAAAACCATCAAAACTGTGGCTAAAAAGAGGCAGTGCTGTGAGTATGTAAATCCAAGGAGCAGGCCAGTGGGATGGAGCTGGCTGAGGGCTGTGTTTGAGGGTTGGAACAGCACTTTAATTCCAGCTCTGCTGACAGAGGGGGCTCCAGGAGCTCCTGACTGGGAAGGGGGAGTAGCTGGGTAGTGCAACACAGCCGAAAACTCCTGGGCTCAGCCTGGGTGGTGAAACGTGCCAGGAGGGCTTCCATCAGCTCGTGGGCTGGAGGAAGAATTCTGCTCCAGACTTGGGAAAGGCACTGCAGGAAACAGCCCTGTGCAGGCAAAGGACGTGGTGGGAAGAGCGGAGCCCGTCTCTCTCTCTTCAAACCAGTGAGGAATTGCAGCAATTTGTCCGTGAGCCTCAGCAGGACTGTGCAGGGCTGCTCCAGTCACCCCGAATCAGCTCAGAACCAAACAGCAACAGCCCCCCCAGACCCCGAGCAGCACCAGCCAAAGCCATCGCTTGGCAGTGCCAAGTGCCATCAAGCATATGGCCAGCGAGGGCACTTTGTCATTTCTGCCTCGCAGGACTGAAACCCTGAGCTGGCAGCTTCCATCTGCAACCCAGCCCACGGAGAAAGGCTTCCCTCACGCAACCTCTGCGGGCACCACGGCGAAAAAGGGACCCGTTTTCCCTAAAAATTGGTACAAGCAGCTGGGCTGGGGTTTGATCGGAGCACTGAGCTGCAGCAGGTTTAGGATGCGCTGGCAGCCAGCAAGTTGTGGCCGTGGAGAGGTGGGCTCAGCTCTGAGGGGCTGTGCCAGCCGCGTGCTGGGTTTAATTAGACAGAAGATCAGGTCCAGCACTCACACCTGGGCTGTGGAGGCACAGGCACACACAGAGCCACCTCTGCCACCTTTGTATAGAGAACACCCCCCAGTCACCTTCGTCAGGCTTCTTGGGAGCTGACAAGGGTTATTTTGGGGGTACACAGCATCCCAGTACAGGTGTGTGTGGAGAGGGGAGGGGGAAAAGCTGGAAAAGGAAATGTATTGACATGTCCCAGCTCTCTTTTCTCTGCTGCTCCAGAGAGCTCCTGAAATGACTTCTTGCCATGCTGATGGAGGGCTTGCAAGGCTTGGTGGGATCCTCCCTCCATCTTCACAAGGCCACAGTCAGAGAAGGAAAGAAAAGACGGGGGAACCCCAAAATTCCCAATCGTATTTTTCCATTCCCTTGATACCAAGCCGAGGCCCTGCACCTGCAGAA
Source organism: Aphelocoma coerulescens (assembly GCF_041296385.1). NCBI lineage: Eukaryota > Metazoa > Chordata > Aves > Passeriformes > Corvidae > Aphelocoma > Aphelocoma coerulescens. Next base: position 4,415,080 of record NC_091035.1, read on the forward strand.
ATCCTCAACTATCACATTTCTCCTGCTCCGGATGATAACGAAGATAATTGTTTCATCCACTTTGTCAAGCTGAAATGAAAAGAGGGCAAAGCAAAACGATGCCATCATAAATCATCAGGCTGAGACAGCAAAAAAAGGACAAGATAGTGACTTCATTAAGGGTTATGTATTGTGTCATTAAGTTGGCAGGGGTCACCTTTCATGTCACGCAGCAGCCCCATGATGCATTGCTGGCTCCTCTTTCCAATAAAATTAAACGTAGATGTAAAACTGATTAGGCCGTGTTTGCCTGAGCCCAAGGCAGGGAACTGCGCCGGGAATAATTGATACGAGATCGCGGCTGATTTGTAATGGCAGCGATTTCTCTTCCTGGTCATTTCTCTGCTGACCTTGCCCATTAAAATAAGCCCAGCTGCCTTGAGAAGAGAGACGCTCGTTCCACCCTTCCTCCCCCTGCCCCAGCCACTTGCCTGGAATTCATTTCCTCCCTCGCTTTCCTTGGGATTTCTCACTCCCATCGCTGCCGGCCACAGGCTGCCCCCAGCCTGGGGTGAGAGCAGGGACAGCCCCTCATGTGCTCAGGTGTCACTGGTGACACCCTGCCCGTGTGCCGGTGACATCCCTGCTCCTGCTCCGCGCTCCTGACTGGTGCCGGATTGATCTTCACTTGTCCCAAAGCCCCCGTTCCCCTCCCTGTGCCCTGTGCGGGCCAGGGGATGCTCTCCTGGGCCACAGAACCTCTGAGGGCACAGGTCCCTCAGGGGTAGGTGGTGTTCTGTGGAAGGACCGGTTGGGGCCATCAGAACATCCCCAAGACAAGGCAGTGCTGGCTGCTGGAGGCTTGGACTGTGGCTGTCCTGTGTCTCCTAGTGGAAGGTAGGATTGGGACTGGAACTGGATGATCTCTAACCAAAACCACCCCAGGATCCTCTGATTCCTGGCAGCCCCAAAGCACAGTTCAGTGGCGGCCCTGCTGTGCTGCCCACCCTGCTCCAGGAGGTGGAACCAGGCTGCAGGATGGAGAGAGGGGAGGGAGGTGGGAGCTCTGTAAATCCCTGCTGGAGGTTCCCACAAAGCACTGACCCCTGAGGCTGGGGCACTCCAGACACCCTGGTGCTGTGGAGCAGGAGCTCATAAATGTGTCCAGAGCTGGCTCCATCCTCTTTGGTCCATGGCTGCCCTTTACATCCCCTTCCCTTCTCCTGCAGCACCTCCAACAGCCCGAGGCCCTGCTCTGGCTCCATCGGGGTCTCTCTGGGACAGCGTTTGTTGCTGTGCCCGAGGAGCCTCAGCAGATTTACCTCCCAGGTGGGGCTGGAGAAGGTGAGCCCAGGCCAGGGATGAAAGTGGAGGCAGGCACGGGGATTTTAACCTGTGCTTGTACTTCCCCTCGGGGAGCTGGAAGGTGGGAAAATGCGACGCTCACCCGAAACCCAGCTCCAGGTCTCGAGGAGTGCTCGGTGTGGGTGGCTTTCAGAGGGATTATTTATCCACTTAGAGCTAAATATGTGTTTACATGGTCTGATGGAGTGGAACTCTTACTTGTATCAACTGTGCCTCATTCTTGATGCCTTTTGGCCAAGATTTTCTTAAGTGGCCACTGGATTTGGGACACTCTGCTTAAGAGACGCCCTGAAAGGGCTCAAGTTTCTGAGCACAGTCACTGAGCTGCTGGGAAACCGAGTGGCTGCTAAGGTGCCTCGAGGTGGATGGTTCAGAGAGTGGAATCCTCTCTCTGGTCACAAAGAACTCCTGGAAATGCCAGCCCTGGTCCAGGATAAATCCTCAGCTGTGGGATGCTGTGGGTGCTCCCAGGAAGGGACCCCAGGTGGGACCAGGTAAGGACTCGACCCAAAGGAGCTGAGCCCCCTCAAACACCCCTGAGCTGAGCCCAGGCAGGGTTTGAGCTCGCCCTGCTCGTTCCCCTCACCCTCGGGTGGGGCAGGGAGCTCTGGAGCTGCCAGGGATTGATGGAACCGAGCGTGGCCATAATGGCACTGCCAGGGAGCAGAGTAAATAACCCACGCTGGAGCCCTCTGCGAGGAGAACCATTAGAGAGACAGAACCAGTGAAACAAACGCAGTTCCATGTGTCAATCCCAGATAGATGGACTAAAAATACATACAGGGAGAGAGCGAGTGTGCGCTGCAGAGAGAATGCAAAAGCCTTTTAGATGGGGAAGCAAAAGCCACTCATTTCCCCCACAATAACAAACCTGGGGGGGAACAAAGGAGCTGGGACCTCGTGCCATAAACAACCAGGGAAACACAAACCTTTCTGGGGCGCAGATGGCTGCTGCTTGGGTTTTATTTTTCTTTTCAATACATTTGACAGCTAAATTCAGTCATTTGTGAACAACGTGGCCATAAAAATGAGTAATAATGATTGGAGGTATCTTACTTTTGGTTTAATGGGCTCTGGAGTGATGCTGAGGAGCTGCTCCCACCCTTGGTGGGCAGAGGGGGTTCGATGCCGGGCCGGGCCCGTGGTGGCTGCTCACAAGGTTCCCACAGCAGAACTGCACCAGCTGTGGATGGGGTTATGCAGTTCTGGCTCCAAACTCCAAATTAATGCTGTCCTCAGCTGCACTGCCTCAAATTGGATTGCAAAACCCTGTTGCTGACACAGCTCGGAGCACTGTGCTCCCTCCCCAGCCAGAGGGGTGGGCTCGCACACGTTTTATCAGCTTCTCAACTTTTCCCTCATTAATTATTTCAGTTCTGTCAAACTTGAGCAGAGGGTTTTTGCAGCACCCAGAGAGAGTTAGGGCCTCCTTGCCAGCCTTAGTTGCTCATGTAAAACTCTTACTGAGAGACTTTTAGACGGGTAAAGATGAATCTTCCAGGACCTGGGAGGGGCTCCAGGCTTCTCTGCAAGGGTTTCAGTCTGTTCTCATCCACAGACTCGCTATAAAACCTGGGGGAATCCAAAAAATCCTCTTTCCCTTCCCAGAGAAGATACTTTACCTACATAAACTGCTTTGAGCTCCTCAGATTAAGGAAATTCAGGGTGATACTGTTTATTTTCAGAGCTTTTACACACTGAGCACTGTGTGAGCACCTTGTTATTGCCACGGGTACTAATTCTGGGAGAAGAGGAGCTGAGTGGCAACAGCAACACGAAATCTAAATATAGAGAACATCTAACAGAACCACAAACTCCATCCTCAGCACTGTAATTTTAATGAGATTATGTTTAATCCTTCTGTAGACACTTCTGCCAGGGCAGCACAAAAGAACAGGGTTTGTCTGCATCTACCTGCCACAGAGCCGAGCAGTTTGGCCCCACTTTTAGGAATCTCCGCAAAAACACCTGGTTGAAGATGGCTCTGGCTGCAGCAAAGGGCATCCAAGGGATGCCTCTGCCTGGTACTGAAGGATTTGTTGGCTTGGAGCTTGTTTAGGGACACATCCCAAAATACACAGGCCAGAGCTGCACAGCAGCTGCCGACTGACAGGATATTAGACAATACTGAGAACTAATCTGGCTCTGGCAGGGAGATTTGCCAGGCTGGAGGACTGAGAAAAGCACCACAAGCAGGAGATTCAGCTGCTTTGCTGAGGATGGAAATTAATTGTTTGGTGAAAAGGCAGGGGGAAGAACCCAGCCATGATATCTCGAGTCCTGTTTTGAGAGCTTGAACTGCTCCCAGCTCAGTTCAGTCATTCTGGGGCAGCAATTGTCCTAAAACTCCACGCTGAGGCACACTTCGAGTAAAGCCTTTGCTTCATTCAGCAGCAAAGTCTTGTGCTGAGCCCCAGGGAGGACCTGTCCCCTCCCTCCAGGTGCTCCAAACCACCGAGCACCAATCCCTGGGTGCTCCCAGGGGTCCGAGCTGGGCCCCCACCCCACAGCCCTTCCCCTGCCCCCGGGAGCTGTGCCAGGGCTGGGCACAGAGCCCCCGGTGCCCCTGGGCTGAGCACGGAGTTATCCATGCACACCGCTGAGCTCCCAGCGTCTGGAAAAGGCACCTCCACCCAGGAGAACAAGCCCGGAGGGAGGAGAGAGGGCAGGGACAGCAGTGCCAGCTCCGGAGCTCTCGCTGCCGCCTCCTCAGTGCCGTTTGTCACGGAGCCAGGGGACAGCAGGGAGGGAACGGGGATTATTAAGCAGATCAAATGTTAAGGTAACATTTTGTGCCGCGCTACATTCCACAGGCTGCTGAGGACAAGGGATTATCCAAGAGGGAGCCAGGGACGGCTCTGATGAGCTCAATTAGTGCTCTGTCCGTGGGCCAGCGCTCGGTGGCTCGGGAGAGGTGGCTGCAGCTTTCCTACCGCCCTTCCCTGGGCAGGGAAAGGGAAGACGAAGCTCTCGGGGCTGGGCTGTGCCCTCAGCTCGCCAGGAACAACATCCTGCAGCAGCTCTTGAAACGTGCAGGAGTTTCGTTTGAGGGGTGCCAGGCAGCACCAGGCAGCAGCTTATCAGCAGCTTATCAGCAGCAGGAGGGGCAGGTCCAGTGACCCCTGCTCGCCGTGCCGGCGAGGAGATATCCCCACAGAGCTCCGCTGGGTGCCACAGCTCCTCCGTTTGCTGCTCCCCGGCCGTGCCACAGTCGGGAGGGTGAGCTCTGATCCCGGAGTGATTTTTCTTAATGTCTTTATATAGATGAGTTAACTCAAAACCTTTCCAACATAAGCATGTTTTTCTGTTCCTTCATCCTGACCTTGGCATTTTCTTTCTCCACTCCAAGTTCTCTGCTGTCCTCTGGCCAGCTTTGCCTCTCATTTGTCAATGTTATTATTGAATTTTCAAATGCCAGTAGTGCACATAAATCAATGGCTGGCTTCTCCCCAGTGGCATATCCCTGCCACGTGTGGTCATTCATTTTTTTTAATAAGTCCTCCTCTCCTTTCACCCATTTATAAAAATGCATCTTGTTCTGCTGCCGCCGTCCATCATCCGGGGAGTCCAGCTATTTGTTGCCCCTGAGTGCTTATTCATCAACGTTTTCAAAAGCAAAATCACTCTTCGCCTCCTGCTCTTATTGTGCCATCAATCTCGACTGGGGATCAATAAACCTGGCTTTGGCAATTTTTCCCCCACCGCTCTGGCTGCCTCTCCCAAAGTCTGGCCTTCGGATTTGCATTTTTAACTGCTCCTAGGAGGGGACGATGGCAGTGGGAGGAGCAGGAGCTTCCCCTGCTCCCAGGGTGGCATCACCCATCTCACCCTGAGAGCTCTGCACTCACCTTTGTCCCTTGGCTTTGGCCCCAGAGCTGGACACAGGGACAGGAGAACCCCCAGCCACAGCGCTGGTGCACACAGGAGCCCCAGGGAGCAGAGCTGGGTGAACATTTTTCTGCTGAACATCATTTGAATGAAAAATAGCTTTTCCCTGAGAACTGAAATTTCTGTTGAAAAGTGGTTGTTGTTTTTCGAGAACAACAAACAAACCCAAAAACCTCTTTCTAAAAAACTTTCCTCTTTCAAATACACACTTAAAAGGCTGACATTTATTTTTGAAACTGTCTCCAAGAAAGCAGACTATTTTATTTTTTGACCAGATATGTTTTCCAAAGCTGAATATTTTCACGACTTTTGAAAAAGCTAAATGTTGCAGTTATCAGTTTTATCTTTTCGTCGAAATTCTAAAAAAGAAAAACCCTCTCTGGAGCTGAAAAGCCTTTCAGCAACATTGATCATCTCCTAAAATTTTCCAAGCTAATCTGTGCAAGCAATGGGACTTTCTGACCTGTGGAATTGTCAGACCCAGGTGGAGCCTGCAGGGGCTGGGGCCCCAGGCTTGGGGTTCATCATCTCCAGAGTCCTTCCTTGGACTCTCTCCATGTGAGGGGGAGCCCAGAGCAGGCAGGACACAGCTCTGAGGGAAGGATCCCCTCTGCCCTGCCTGGCACAGCCCAGGTGCCCAGGATACGCCACTGGCTCACTGGTGCCCACCAGGACCCCCAAACCCTGTCCCTGGTGCATCCCAGTTCAGGGGTTACTCCCAGGGGGGAGCAGGGCTTTGCTCTTCCAGCCATTCCTTTCCATGAACCCTTCCCTGAAGGTCTGGGCCAGCTCCTGCCCCAAAGTTCTCCAGCCCAGGAGGGAAGCAGCAGATGGAATTGTGTGCCAAGGCAATAAATTCAGGCCACAATCAGTAACATTTTGTGGTTTGACACTTAATTGATTAACTAATTTGAGGCAACAAGATTTAGTGTAGCTGCAGATTAGTGTCGAAGGGATAATTAGGGCTGAGCTGCTGCTTCCAGAGGTGGCGGCCGCGGTTCGGAGCCGCAGGAGCAGAGCTGGGGCTGAATTTCCAGGGAGAGGCCCTGGCTTGGCACCCAGGGATTGCAGCAGAAAGGTCAGGCACTGACTTATCAGCATAGACAAAATCCCTTCCTATAATGTATGTGTTTATTCTCAAATTAAATATATTAATGTATTATTTGTTCTTAAAATGTCATTCAATAGATGGTGGGCTTAGGTTTCCTGGCAGACCTTTGAAGCTTAAAGAGTAATGTAATAATAGCACATTAATCCATAAGCTACACAGGCTGCTCCCAGCAGACCCCAAACTCCACAACTGCCTCTGAAGCTCTGAATCCGCTGCATCTGTTTCTAGGAATTTCTGTCTAACAGCAGCGGGCTTGGTGAACCCTCTCCTGCCAGCTCCAGCCCCAAATCTTGCCTTTCTGCCCCCATCACGCTCTGGGCACCTGCAGGTGCTTTCCTGGGCACAGCCCGGTGTGGCCGTGCCCCTGGCCGTGCCCATCGCTGCTGGGCTGGAGGCTCCACGTCCCTGCCCTGTCCCTGCTCAGAGCGGGGCTGCCGAGCCAGAGCTTGGTTTGGGCCAAGCCCCAGCTTCAGCGAGAGGAAATGCTGCATTTGGACTTTTCCCCAGGCTGAATTCTTGGCACAAGCAAATCATCTCTTGGAAAAAAAGGGAAAAAAAAAAAAAAATTCCTCTTGAAAGAATGTCTCCATCTCTCCTCCAAATCACCCATCCATCTCTCTGTTTGTGTGTCTAGAGTTGATAGCTTGAGAGCTATTGAAATGCCAAACCTGATGTTTTGGAGAGCTTGGAACCCATCTCTGAACTGCTCTGATTTTAATTCTGCAAGTCTTAATACTTGATTGACAAATACAGCTAAACAATCCATCATCCATCTTATCTGAAAAATGTAACCTTTTTCTGTTTATGGAACATGCACATGTGGAACATGTTTTTCTTTCACTCTCTATTTATCCCATTTACTCAGGGCACTCAGATCTTTTCTTTTTGCGCTGCTTTGGGCTGGCTCTTCCCACCTTCCCGTGGCACCCCGTCCACCTCTGAGCCCTGCAGAACACAGGTGGGTTGTGTGGCCAAGCAGGGCTGAGGAAAGAGGCCTTGGAGGTGTCCCAGGGGACGGGAAGGGAAAGGAGCTTTGTGCCCACATCTCCTGGGACCCCAGCGGGGTGGGTGGAACCCCCACACCTGGGCATCAGCCAGGCTGAAGTTCCCCTTCCAAGCCCTCACCCAGGCTGGGATGGAGGAGCTGGGAGCTCTCTCCAGCGTCCCCCCAAGGGGCTGTGGCCTGGTTTGTTTGGACACACTGGGTTTGGCCTCTCACCCGAGCCTGTGGGTGCTGCCAAAGCAACAGGACCAGATATTTTGTTCATTTTCTCACCTCTTAAGATAAATGTGAATCTTCTGTTGTTCCAGGCAGCTTTGGTAGGCTGCCAGCACTGCAAGAATATCCAACAAAAATTGATGTTGAGAGCTGCTCACCACTGTGGATGTTCTCACTACCAGTGCTGGCAATTATTAAATTGGAGTTATTGCTGCAGTGATGGTAAAAGTAATGGTTGTTAACTGCGAAGGCAAATTAATGTCTTCTGCAATTTCACATTTGGGGACAAGTTTAACATCCTGGAGATGCTGGAAGAGCCGGGGAGGGAGCTGAGCTGGGGACAATCCATGCACTTCCAGCCTCCTGCAACCCTATTCCATCCCAATCCCACCCAAAACAGCTCCTCTGCTCTGAGAGAGGCTCAGCTCTGCTTGTGCGTGGAAATATGGAAATAAATATCGGTTCAAACGAGGGAGTTTGGCAGGAGGGAAATTCCTCCCCCCTCAGCTTCCCAGAAGTTCCTCTGCTCTCCTTCCCACCCCACTGGCAAGGACAGCAGACCCCAGGCTGTCCCCGAGGCCCCTCCCAGGCCATCCCCTCCCCAGCAGGGCAGGACGGGGTGGCCCTGTCCCCTCCTGGGGTGACCCCGGATCACAGAGCTGGAGGGGTCACTGAGGGAACATGCTGGGATCCTTCTCTTCAGCCCTTGTAATGGCGTTAGCAATGACTGTTTCTTACTCAATCATACTCCCAAAGGATTTTCAATAAACTTTTTATGTGCCATAACTGTTACATTAAATAAAGCTGAAAGTATTGAGTAAACTGACTGTAAATCACTTTAGATGCCTTGGAATTACATTAAGTGTGAGAATTATGGATCTTTTGCTGCTTGCAGAAACAGAGAGACGACAGAGCCAGAAATTTTTATGCTCCCAACCCTTCTGAAGGTTTTTTAAATTATTTTCTTATGCCATACAAGGGGCTTCTCCTCCTGTCAGCAGCACGTTCAGGACACGTTAGGGCCAGGTCCCATCCCTGCGCTGCAGGATCCTGGGTGCCGTGGAAGTTCTCCCTTTCCATCAAGCTGCTTTGGTTTCCTCACCCTGGAACTGGTAATTAAACGCTGGGCAGGGGCTGCTTTAGCAGAGCTGAACAGGCTGCGAGGTTTTATTGCATCAGGAGTGATTTTCTGCTCCGAGCCTGACAGCCAATGCCTCAGCAATACAAATATGTGTTTTGATATCAATAAATGCTGAGGAAACATCTTCTCTCCCCTTCAGGCACCCTAGGCTGGGCTTAGGCAGGTGTCACTTTTCATGCCCCACAGAGGAACAGGATTTAATAAAAGCACCACAAGTGCCCTGAGCCCAGGGCTGAGGGTGGGGATGAGAAGAGGAACTGGGGGCTCAACCTGGGCCAGCAAAATGAGCTTTTCCTCTCTGGCAGCTCCTGAGGAGCCAAGTAGGAGCAGGTTTATGCTTGAGGGCCTGAATCCGGGATATCCTGGTCAGGTGGGGCTGTTTAACCTCCTCCTCACAGCCAGCAACACAGCAGGGGCTGGGAGCACAGAGCTGAGGCCACCCAGCACCACCACGGCCACCCCTGAACCATGGCCCTAAGGGCCACATCCCCACCTTGTTTGAACAGTTCCAGGGATGGGGACACCCCTCTGTCCTCCGTGGACAAACCTTTCCATGAAGGAATTCTTCCTAGAGGCCCTTTCTGCTCATCCTGTCCCTTTTTATGGGGGAGACGAGAGTGACCCCACTGTGTCACACCCGGAGCTCCACCAGAGCCACCTGGGCAGAATCAGCTGCCCTGGGGGTAAAGGATCCACAGCTGGGTGAGGATAACGAGGAATTGCCAAATGCAAATCGCCTGGGGTTCGTTGTGCTTGCCCCAAGCCCAATTAGTGTGTGAGGGAGGGTTAGCAGGAGCTGTAACCTGGATATTGTCACTGCTTTCTGCAGGGCTGGGCGTTGGAGCTCTGCGGATGTGCCCTTTTTCTCTTTTTCCTTTATTATTTTCTGTTTTAAACACAGTGAGAGACAAATGAACAGGCTCCCACTGCTCTGAGCAGCACCAAGGTGACTGCTTGGCAGCCTGGAAAATCTCCCATTGTCGCTCTTGGAGTCAGAGCTTGACCTTAAGAAAATTCCTGCCCGTTTCTCCAAGGGAACGCGTCCCTGAGCTGCTGCAGGAGCCTGTTTGCCACAGGTAACGCTTTTTACTCGGGATTATGGGTTGTGTGTTTGCCACCAGGCACAAAAATTCACTGCCTCTCCTGTGATGCAGCAGCTTTGCATGGGAGCAGGGCGATGCTGTTTTTCCATTTGCTGCGTCTGCCTGGGACCACAAAAACATCAAGGTCAGAGCAGAAATCAGGAAACAACCCAGCAACGGCGTGTAAAATCACAGGTTTGCTGTTTTTAGTGCTGGCTCCCCACAATTTGGTGTGGATTGCAGGTGAGCTGGGGCTTGGAAAGGCGGCAGCCCCAGCGCTGAGAGCCTGAGTCAGCTCTGGAAATCATGTGTTCACCTCAAATAACGAGATGCTCCAGCAGCAGTGTGGGGAGGTGTTTGCTCAAAGCCTTTGGGGATTTTTCAAGCTTTGTTCTGCCGGTTTCTTCCCTGTGACGGTTTCATTTTGACCTGAGAGCAGTGAGGGTGCTCAGGGTCCTGGTGTGGGGCCACAGGGGAGAGGCTGAGGAGACTTCCCTGTGTCTGGTGCTCCCTGGGCTCTCCCTGCAGCTGAAGTGGGGAGTGAGGGTCCCTGGGGGCTGCTGAGGCTCCCTCCCACCACTGCTGTACCCACAGGGCTCCACAGATGCGTTTTTGGGGGTTGCTGGCTGGGCAGCCCAGGTGTGCTGGGAGCTCCTGGGGTCACTGGGCTGCTCTGGCCCTTCCTAAGCCTTTGTGTCCTGCCTTAGAGCTCAGTTCTGACCCACCCATGGCTGTTCCTGCCCCAAAGCACCCCCCAGGTGTGGATCCATGGGATGAGGGGGCTCCTCTGAGACAGGAAGGTGTTTGGGAGCTGCTGGGCTCTCTCTGCCACCAGTTTGAGCTCCAAACTCCAGGAGCAATGGCCCAGAAACCAGGAGGGGAATCCCCTTCCCTGGTGCGTGTGTGTTTGTCTGCGGTAAAACGCTGTGAAAAAGGCACTGGATACAGAAACCACAGCAGTGCCTGGTTCTTCTGGCCCTCAGTGAAGACAACGGGGTGCAGCAGAGGAGCAGTTCCCCCTCTCTGGGTTGGTGTCATTAAATATCAGAAGGAATACTCATTTCAAAGCCACGTCATTTGCCAGCCCTTGGGTTACGGCTGCGTTGGTACCTCAGACACCCTCCCCGCTGCCAGGCTCCCCTGCTCTTTGTCTGGAGTATTTGTGATTTTGTGTGGTGGGACTGAAATAACTTCTGCTGTCTCTCCCAGGTTCCTCTGGTGCTGGAAGCTGCCAGACCCCTCCTGGGGAGGAGCGAGGGCAGAGCCACTTCCAAAGGGGAGGAAAGGGAAGGGAGGAGGGCTGTGTTTTGGAGAAACACACTGATCTTTTCTTGGTTTTGGAGGGGGTTTTGGGGTTTTTGTGGTTTTTGAAGGAACTGGAAAACTGTGCAGAAATTGAATCAACTCTGCTGCTAACTTTGGTCGTGGATCTTGGAATTTTCTCTTTGCTGTGAAATCCCAGTGGCTCTCTGGAGCTTAGCACCCAGGGGTGGCGCTTACAAATTGACCTCAGTGGTGACTGGGTGCTGAAGGGTTGCACAAAGCCTCCAGAAGCTGTTATGGTCTGAGTTCCGTTTAAACCCAGTCCATGCTGGGTGCCTCCATCACCTGGATCTTTTCTCCAATCCCTCTCCCCGTCTCCAAGCCTCTCTAAGTTTTGAATGCCGGAGTCTCTCCAGCCCAGTTTGGCATCACCACTGGAACAAGTTCGTTGTAGAAGCAGCTGCAGAGGAGGGTCCTGGAGGCCTCTCCCGTTCCCTCAGTGCCCAGGGCAGGGCTCCAGGAGTCTTTGCTGGATGCTGAGAAATCAGAGTGGCTCAGCAGTGCCCACCTGGAGCTCTGCTGGTTTCCACCAGGGGGGACCCCGGGGTGTCTCTGTGCCTGGTGCAGGGGCTGGAAGGGCTCCTAGAAGGGCTCCTGGAAGGGCTGGGTGAGAAGGGATTTCCCTGCCACCCTCTGAGGCTGGTGTGTTCTGTCTCACAAGTGGAATGGCTTTGGCACGTCTGAAGTCTCCTCCATCAGCTCCTAAACACTTGACAGAAAGGTCACGGCCATGTGGAGATAACGAGGGACCCTGCAAATTAGGAGCAAGAAATAACAGCGTTTAGGGCTGGCTGGAGACTTCAATGTTCAACATCAGGCTTGGGGAAAAGTAGAAGTGATATTTCCTTTTGACCTTTTAGAAAGAGCCTGAAAGACTCCAGACTGCAGCGAGCCGGAGCTGAGGGCCCCGGGGGCTGCGGTGCCGAAAGGAGCAGCCGCAGGCTCTGTCCCCTCGCAAGGAGCAGCCCCAGGCTCTGTCCCCTCGCCGAGAGCCCTCGGGGCCATCCCGGGGCAGGTCCTGCTGCTCGCCGGCCCTGCTGTGTCAGCACCGCTCCAGCCGGGAGCACCTCAGGCCGGTTCTGGTGCAGAGCTGCCCAGGGAAGGGGTGGCAGAGCAGCAGGGCGAGGCCGGGGTGCCGGGGCAAAGCTCTGAGGTGACCTGGTCTGGAGGAATTTTGTCTCGGGAGGGCTGGAGAAAGGCGTCCCTCGCTGAGAACCTGTTGGCAGCACGTCCCAGGCAGCCTGCGCAGCCACCGCGGCACCTTCCAGTCTCCTTTTCTGCCCTCTGGGGTCCCCAGCAGGAACTGGGGAGCTGATGTGGGATGGATCTGCCCCTGCGGGACCCAGGAGCAGGGACTCGGGGTGCTGGGAAACACCTCCGGAGGTGCCTGGGAGTGGAGGCTGTGCGAGCCGGGCTGGCAGCTGCTGTGCTCTGCAGCAGAGGTCACTGTGCGGCCGGGAGAGCCGCGGGGTGCGGGGCTGGGAGAGCGCCGGGATGCGGGAGAGCCGCGGGATGCGGGGCCGGGAGAGCCGCGGGATGCGGGGCTGGGAGAGCGCCGGGATGCGGAAGAGCCGCGGGATGCGGGGCCGGGAGAGCCGCGGGGTGCGGGGCTGGGAGAGCGCCGGGATGCGGAACTGGGAGAGCGCCGGGATGCGGGAGAGCCGCGGGATGCGGGGCCGGGAGAGCCGCGGGATGCGGGAGAGCCGCGGGGTGCGGGGCTGGGAGAGCGCCGGGGTGCGGGAGAGCCGCGGGGTGCGGGGCCGGGAGAGCCGCGGGGTGCGGGAGAGCCGCGGGGTGCGGGGCCGGGAGAGCCGCGGGATGCGGGAGAGCCGCGGGGTGCGGGGCCGGGAGAGCGCCGGGATGCGGGAGAGCCGCGGGATGCGGGGCCGGGAGAGCCGCGGGATGCGGGGCCGGGAGAGCGCCGGGATGCGGGAGAGCGCCGGGATGCGGGGCTGGGAGAGCGCCGGGATGCGGGGGAGCCGCGGGGTGCGGGGCTCCCGATGATGCTGGGGACCATCCTGCTCCCCTTCATCCCCTCTGTCCAGGGACACATCCCGGCGGGAGCTGATGGCACAAAGGGAAGCAGCCTCCGTCCGCCCCAGGGCAAACTGGAGCGAAATTCCAGCAGGGAACGGGGGACGTTCACCAGGAGCCGCCAGCAGGAAGCTGATGAACGGCCAGGGCTGGGCTGGAGCTGCGGCATTACCCAAGTTAATCCAAACTTCCCAAAAGTTGCAGAAGTCCCAGTGGGTTTACCCCAAGGATGGCCATGGAAAACCTCTCCGTTTCTAGGTTACCAGGGCGAGGGGAAGACTTTTGGGGGCCTGTATTAGGTGGATATGAGGTGCTGTGAGCTGGACACGGTGCTGGAGGTGGGAATTATCACCTCCGAGCAGCACACCTGGAGGGGCTCAGGGTAACCTGCTTCAGTCTCTGCTCGGGGTAAACAGCATCTTACGGGCACCCAAACCTTCCATTATTTGTTATGATTGGTTATTTACCTGTTTACTGGGAAGACACTGGAAAGAAGGATGGATAATGGAAAGGTTAAGCAGCAAATTGCTGTGCTTCTGCCTGGCCAGAGAGCACAGGGCACAGCCTTCCTAACCTGTAATGCCCGTCCTAATGGGCAAGGAAAATTATTTTGGCTTCCACTGAAGGGCAATTTTCTGACCAGCTCTCATTTTCTCAGCAGAGAAGAGAGAACAAAAGGAGAGAAATATATATTTATATATGTATAAAAAAAAAAAAAAGGGAGGAAGAAAGAAAGAAACACTTATGCTTTAATGGAAGCTCATTTTTGTAAAGTACCCTCATGGCCCCTGTGGGCCCGTGGAATTAAGCGCTGTCATTCAGAGCTGAAAGCGGAGCCATCCAGTTTGCAGACACCTGTCATAATTAAACTAATGGCTCTGAAAATGTGCCTTGATATTAAATCTATCTTCCACCGAGGAGCAGGGCTGATTAAAACCGCTGTTTGACAGTTAATGATGAACCTCTCGCTTGCTGTGCTCTGTAACTGGAGCAGACCGGTTCAGCCCCCTCCCCTTGGAGAGCCCTTCCCGCGTCCCCCCCGCTCCCACCCCCAGCCAGGGGCTTGTTCCCCATCCTGCCCCACAGCAGGGGGACACGGGGAGTCCTGAGGCTCTGGGGAAGCCCCAGGATGTTCGGGTTGCCACAACCCCGAGCTGTGGCTCCGGTCAGGGTGGGAGAGGAGGCAGCACCCAGAATGTGCCAGGGCTTGACTCACTGAGTGCTCCTGGTGCTGGGGAAATGCTGACTCACACTTTTCTGCCCAGAAAATGTGCCTGGCCTGGGCCTGTGGCAGAGCTCAGAGAGCTCTTTCCCAGGGCTGGTGCTGGGTAGTTGGTGTTGGGATCTGAAGCTGCCTTGCTCCAGGGTTATTGACTCCTGCTTCTTCCCCCGAGGATGCCGGAGCCAATTTCCTCTGACATCACAGCTCGTTGCCAGGGCGATGGGTTTGCTGTTCCAAAAGCAGGGTTTTTACTGAACAGAGAGAGAGGAGTTCTTGGGGAGCAAAATCAGTGTTCACTTGGAAATGTGTCCAGCAGCCACTTTGTCCTTCCCAGTGCTGATCCCCGGTCCAGCCCCTGAAACCCACCGGGCCCTGTCTCCCTTTTCCTCTCACTGCTGAGCTCATCAAGGACAAAAGCGGGGCAAACCATGAGGGTGGAGGTCCCACATGCCCCACAGGGGGTTGGTTTTGGCTCTCAGTGATCAGAGGCACAAAAATTCCCCGGTGAAGCCGGGGCTAATCAGACACAGCCCCGGTAATTAGTGCCACACACTCTGCCAAGTGCAGATAGGCATCAGCAGTTGCAAGTAGCATTTATTATCATTATAATTATTATTATTATTATTAGTGTTTGCTGGTCTCTGGGTCTCTGGATGCTTTAATTCCCCTGCTCTACAATGGAGATAACAAATCTTCCTTGTCTGATGTGTTTTAAGGGGTGATGAGCGCTGTGGGGCAGGGGCTGCCCCCCAAGGGCACCTGGATCTGGGGCATTGCCCGTGGGCAGGTAACTCCTGTTTGTGAATGAGGATGTGCTGGAACACTGAGGAGTCCTTTGATCAATTTATAGATCAAATTATAGATCAAAATCCAGATGAAAGGCCTGACTTGTGGGAGCTGGCTGGTGCCAGGAGCAGCCCTCTCTCCCTGTCATTAGCTTCCTTACCCAGCCCCGATGCCATCGCTGCCACAACAGCAATTACCAGCAGATTAGGCAGCATTAAGCACTCTTTAATTTGACACATTTCAATGATCTCCATTCAGCCTTTCTGCTCGAATAACTCTCCATAAATATTTTGTGAGGCTACCAAAATAAACAGAGGCTGGGCTGTTTGCACAGCTGAGGTCCTGGCGGCCCTCGGAGGGCCCAGGGAGCAGAGCCCGGGTTGGCACCGGGGGATGGATGGGACTGAGTGGTCAGTTGGGTGTGCGAGAGCGTTAGGGACTGGGAAAATACCTTTGTAAAGCCAAAGGAAAAATTATAACCATAATACATGCCTTGCACCGATGGCAATTTAATAGGGAACATTTTTTAAACAACAACCCAATAAAGAGAGATGGGTATTTATGCAAGAAGTGGCTGCATTAGAAGAAATAATAATTACACTGGTGTTGTGTTCTCTCCCTTTCTTTTCTTCTTTTTTTTTCTTGTGTGTGTGCTATTAGCCCAGACATTATTCATTAAGTAATGCAATGGAAAACCACTGTTAATACAGCAATAAATCCCACAGGGCCCCATTGCTTCTGAGATAGGATCATTTGGTAATTACAGTGCATTAGAAGTTCAATATTCTTTCATTTTTTTGCCCTCAGCTCCTCGTCTGGGTGAGGGGTGGGCTGTGCTGGGAGGATTCCTGGGGATGCTCCGTGCAGCCCCCGTGGTGTCCCTGCCCTGGGGACACGGGGGGCTCTGCACCCCCAGGGAGAAGGACCCCGGGATGCTGGAGCTTTGAGGGAGAGCTCCACAGGTGCCTGAGGGCCACGGGGTGATCGGGGCTCTGAGCTGGACTTTCATCCCTCTCTGTGGGCAGCATCTCCTCCCCTGTGTGAGGAACGGGGACCGAGGGGCACCTGGGAGCCAGGAGAGGTGGCTGGGACAGAGCACGGGCGACCCGGGGACAGGGAGGGAGAGTTTTGGTGGGTTCTTGATGAGATCTTGGCAAAAATAATGGCTGCGTTCAAGGAATGGTACGGCAGAGGGCCACGAACAGAGCTGGGAGCTCTGCTCACCCAAAGCACGGAGCCCCGGGGCCTGGGGAGCAGCTGGGTGGGGGGTGACGTGTGTGATGTCACCTGTGATGTCACCTGTGATGTCACCTGTGATGTCACATATGATGTCACGCGTGAGGTGGGAGCTCCCCTTCCCGGTGAGGGGCTGATGCCAGCAGCAGGAGATGCCCTGGCCGCCTGCAGAGCTGCTCCTCCCTGCTGTGAGGATCTGCCCCAGGAGCGGCCCCGGGGCTGGCAGTGGCCCCGGGGCTGGCAGTGGCTCTGGCAGTGGCCCTGGCAGTGAGATCCCGGGGCTATCGATGGGCACAGGCGCGTCGGGGTCCCCGCTCGATGGAGCTCTCAGGAGCTGTAGGAAATGAGCGATTTCAGACACGGGCAGGAGAGGGAGACTTCCCAGGGGGAAGGAGACAACTCAATTTCCCCTCCAGTTCCCTTCTCCCGTCTCGCTGTCGACTTGCCCGGCCCTGGGGAAGGTGGTGGCTGCAGGAGCAGCGCAGGGAGGAGAGGAGCACCCAGGGGACCGGCTGCAGACATCCCGGGAATGGGAAGCAGCCAGGCTGGGTGTGAGGGGCTCTCCAGTGCCCAGGGCTTCACCACGGCCGGGGCTCTGCCGGGTGAAGCTCCCGCCCGGCCTGGGTGGGTTCAGACTGGGCTGTGGCTGAGCAGCCTCTGAGTTTTTCCTGAAGTGCCACTGGAATGCTCCCATGGCAAATTATCTTTTTCCCTGCACCTTGCCCTCGGTGTTATTTCTCATTCTGTGGTCTTGTTTTCCCCTTCCCAGAAGGTTTCCCAGCTCCTCGCACCTCCCCAACTCGCTTAATTGTGGGACTTTGTCAGGGTTTGGGAGTTTTATTTTTTTCCTGTTCTCAACTGCTCAGGGCCAGTGCTTGAAATTAAACTGTCTCTCCAAGTGATGCAAATCAGATAAGAGAAAGCAAACGAGCCCCGTGTGTTCATCTGCAGAATCCTGTTCTGCTGAAACTCCTTCTGTTCCCTTCTGATCTTAGACAGATGTAAATCAAGAGAACTTATTTTAAACCAATGTCAGCGGGGAAAAAGCTCAGCAGAAATAACAGAACCACCAGGTCTCGTGTGTTTATCACTCTTTGAGGTAAAATACACTTTTAGCCCAGTTGAGATCCCTCCAACATTGTGCAGGCTCTGGTGCAGCTCCGGGTGACACAGGGGCACTGGGAACTGCCCTGGGCTGCTGCAGACTGGGAGGGAAGGGAGGGATGCAAGGCACACGGGGGGCTGGAGGAAAGGGATGTACAGAGCATGAAAAGGCGGCTTTGGGGAGATTTGGGCTTGGAGCTGGGTGGGTGCATTTCATCCAGGACTTGCCAGCCTTGCCGTGGAGGGCTGGCTGCTCACCCTCCCCAGGCTCTGCCAGCCCCACCCAGCCTGGGCTCACCCCAGAGATGGGACCCACACAGGCCTCCACTGCTGGAAGCCTTGGACTGGTCGAGTTTGGGAAGACCAGCTCAGAGTGACTGTGGGAGGGGAATTTGGGGAGCGGAGCCTCTGATATGGAGCAAGAGTAAAAAACTGCAGCAAGAACCAACCCAGCACGTTGTGGAGGAGGAGGAGCAGGTTCCCTGCCCGTGGCAGGGGTTGGAACAACCTGGTCCCTGCAGGCCCTTCCAACCAAACCATTCCGTGGTTCCGTGGCCCACCCGCCCCACGGGTCACGCTGGCACAGGGACACTCAGGACACGAGCGCTTGGGGATGTCCGTGGCACAGAGCTGTGGTCATGGCACTGCTCCCACGGCACGAGTGGCACCAGCACAAAGGAGAAAAAGGGAAAAAAATCACGAGTAAATAAAAAGAAGCCCATTTGCAAATATTGTAAGGAATGCATGTTCTCATACGTGCTGCTATTAAGTCCGTTCGTATCATATCAGCAAACATCATGTCAGCTTGGAGAGGTTCCTACTT
Source organism: Aphelocoma coerulescens (assembly GCF_041296385.1). Classification (NCBI taxonomy): domain Eukaryota; kingdom Metazoa; phylum Chordata; class Aves; order Passeriformes; family Corvidae; genus Aphelocoma; species Aphelocoma coerulescens. Next base: position 4,433,393 of record NC_091035.1, read on the forward strand.
ATTTCTTTTTCCCTGTGAAATGTTTTTCAATGCCTGAGCGAATCAAAATGAATGTAAATGAGGTTTATTAAGTCAGCCCCACACGGCGCTGTATTGTCAGCGTTTGTAGGCTGTGACAGGTTAGTTATTGCGGCTTGAAGGGAATGTCACAGGCACAGCAGTCTGCAGAGGGAACTTTTTAAAAGAATAATAATAATAATAACAACAACAACAACATCTCAGGACTCTCTGTGGTTCTCTGGAAGGTGGGGGCTCTGCAGGGCACTGCCAGCCTGGCTCTGGGCTGGGGAGGGGGTTGTGCTGTTTCTTGTCATAGCAGAACTCCAGAGTTCTTTCCTCTCCTGGTTCCACACACCACCAATCCCCAGGACGTCTGGAACACATCCCTCTGCAAATGTAACCCCGTTGAGCTGTCTCACAGTCTTGCTGGTCTTTACTGAGCCAGGCTCATTATTTTTAGTAAATTACTTGGGCCTTGGCTATGCTGCAAAAAACAACTGGTGGGGTAGTGTTAATGTAGTTATTTATTTAGATTTAAAATAGCAGAGACACCCATCCGAGGTTCTAGGTGCTAATTGTACCATAAATTCCAATTTATTACACACTCAGCCTCATTAATATCCTCATTTCCATGGGCACTCAGCCAGCCTCCACCCCACTGGCATCCAGGAGCTCCTCTCCAGCCCTCTCAACCCCTCTCCCACGTTTGTGGCACGTTGGACAGGCCAGCAAACCCCGGCTGCTTCTGACCCAGCCGTAAATGGGCTTCAGGAGCATGGAGGAAATTCCCTCAGGGGGGTCTTTCCATCTCGTGCTCCCCTCATATCCCGGGCTGGAGGACTTCACTGATCTTGTCTCCTCACACCCTGTCACTGCCCCCTCTGGGAATGGGTCCCTTGGTGCACCTGCAGTGAGGTTTGCAGCACTCACAGGTACTTGGGGTAAGAGTTCCATTCTCCTCTCATTCTGCAGGAAGATCTTTCCCTGGGATCAGCGGGCTGGGGGGATGTCCCAGGCAGCTTTCAGAGCCTGTGGGTGATCCTGGTGTGGCCGTGAGCAATCCCAGCCCTCCCTCAGCTGTCCCCGCTGCTGACAAAAGCAGTGAAATCCCGGCTGGTTCTGTTCCCGGGGCACAGGCAGGACCCAGTGGTGTCCTGGGGGAGCTCCCAGCAGCACTGACCCAAAACTGACCCCACACAGCAGCCAGAGCACAGAACACACCTTGGCCACTTCAGAAGGGGTCAGAAACCTTCTGAGGATGTCACATTTTGCCTGACAAAGGGATCAGCTCCCCAAGGGGATCAGTCGGTGCCAGGGGCCTCGTGGTCCATCTGGGCAGAGGGAGGTGCAGCCTGGCACAGACCTGGGAGGGTTTTGCATATTTATCCCTCCTTTAAATCACTTCCAAACCACTAAACCATTTCACAAGGGCAAAGGAAAACATCAATTACAATTACAGTGAAGAACTTTTTCAAGGCAGAGCTGGGTAGAGAGAAGATGCAATCATCCATTTGTAGTTTTTCACCAGGTGCTTCATAATATTATGGTCTGTTTCCTCCCCACCCATCAGCTCTGCCCCCATCCCAAGGTGTCTCTAAGGTCCTGGTGTTTCTTGGCAGGAGGAGACAGAAACCTCTGAACACACAGCAGTGCTTGTACCATCAGTGAGACCCAAACCAGAACAGAAAACAGATTTTCTTCTCTGGAAAGTTCATGGAGTGGTTTGCACACAGATGTGCCTTTGTCTCTGCCTCCCCATCCCGTGGTACTCAGAAAGAAGAATCCAAAATGTTTCTTTTTTCCCCTGTGTTAAAATGCACAGCAGCTTGTATAAGATACAATGAACTCAATAATTTAACACAGCCTAAAAGTTGGACAGAAGGATTTAACGTAGCCTAAATGAAGGAAAATTACTCAAAAACTTTTATCATATGTGAAATATGTTACTACTGTGCAAGATAAATGGAAAGCTTGGATGGTGCCCCTTCCAGCCCCCTTAAAAAAAAAAAAAAGGATATATCCAAAATGAGCAGCCCCCGGCCTGTCTGGGCTCTGCTGCTTCAGGAGCACTTGTGAATTGTCTGTGCTTGCAGCACCTCCCTGAGATCCAGGGCAGGGCCACCTGGAAGTGCTGGATTTGGGAAACAGGGACAGAAGGGACAGGGAAGAATTCAAAATTCCAGGGATGGAATTTGGGCTGGACCCGGCACTGGCACATGGGGCCAGCACTTGCTCCCTGCATCCACCGTGGCGCTCCGTGGGCTGCAGTCCTGATGGAGCAAATCACATTATCTCCTAATTGGTTAATTGGAGAGGGGTTCTGCAAAGCAGCGAGGAGCGAATTAAGCCGGGATGAGAGAAGTGCCCATTTGTGAGCAGGGCTGTGATTGCTCTCTCCAGGGCTGCCAGGCTGTCACGGCAGGAAAAGGGGGGCTGGGGGGGCACTGAGCGTGGTGATGGACACAGCGGGGGCCGAGGGGTCCTGGGAATGCTGGAACATCTCTGCTCCAGCGGGAGCTGGAGCGTGGTGGCTCAGGGAGGACAGGCTGGGCAGCGCGCGAGGGCCGAGGGCTCACGGCTGGGAATCTGGGGAGCCCTGCTGAGAATGAGACTGCAAAGGTGCAGGGGTTGTGTTTGGGAGCCCCTGCGCCCTCACAGAGCCCTGGGCTGGGTGGGGCCCTGTCCTCACAGCCAGGTGACCCGAGTGGGACCTCCCCGCACTGCCCTCTGCATCCCCACGCGGTGCTCCATCAGCAGCTCCTGCCTCCTGAGGATGAAGGACTCCTGTTCATCTTCCTGTCAAAGGCAGAGCGGGGAGGAAATGGCAGTAAATGTGGGATTTGTGCCTGGAGGAAGCACATCCCTGCCCTGCGGGAGCAGAACCGCCCCGGCCGTGGGCAAGGCTGGCGGAGCAGCCGTGGGTGCCAGGGCAAAGGCGGGTTTGGATTGCCCAGCCTTGTGCATTTGCCTTTAAATTCCAGCCAGATGCCACATTAACTTGCGTGACTCCTTGTCTGTAACAGCACATAACGCAGCTCGAATGATGTAACTCACTGTGATGCCAAAATTTATAGGAGAAGACACTGCTTGCCGAGGTCAGGCTGGTATCTGATTTAAGCTGGCAGCAGGAGCAGCAGTGTTTCTGCAAACCTACACCAGGGCTCTCCAGCAAATCACATTACTCTGAGAGGCTTTGGCGGGCCCCTCATCCAGACAGCTCTTCAAACCCAGGACATCAATTAGGCTGGAGTGCATCAAACCCACGCAGGGCGCTCCGGGAGCCGACTCAGACGAACTCCGAAAGCACTTTCAATAAGAGAGATTTTTTTTGGGTGGCTTTTTTATTTTTTCTTTTAAATGAGCAGAAGGATTCTAGATAAACTCGATAAGGGCTGGAATCAAAACAGGATCCTAGAGCCAAAAGTGGAGTGACAGCTACTCCGGGTAGTGAAATCGCTGACAGCTCCTGAGCAGACAGAGAGGAGCGCGATCAAACACGCGGGGCCGTCACCTCCATCCCATCCCCGCCACACAGACACGTCCCAGCGAGGGACCAGTGCCAGCCACGGGGAAACGGAGCCCAAGGAGCAGCCCTGGAGGGATGCAGAGCTCAGGGTCCCAGCAGAGCAGTGAGGTGCGGGGCTGGGGGCCCAGGATTATCTGAGGCACAGAGGAGCCCGGCCAAGTCCCGCGCCAGACTGGTTCTGCTGCTGCAGGAGTGCTCCCGAGCTGACACAGGGAGAGAGTCAAGCCAAAAGAGTCTCCTTGTGGAGGGAAAGATCAAAAGGCCCTGAGCAGAGAGCAGTTCCTGACCAACATATGGGGAAATGAGGCAGTGAAAAAGCCCCATGCTCAAAGCTGGACGGGGCCCCCTCGTTCTGGTTTAGTTCCGTTTATTCCCTGTGTTGGTGTTACCTGTGGTTTTCCTGGGAGCCGAACACTTTAAAATCAGGTTCCAAGTTACTGCCAGGCCAGGCCGGACAGGGCTTGAAGCAACCTGGGCCAGTGGAAGCTGTCCCTGCCCATGGCAGGGGAGTGGAATGGGCTGAGCTTTGATGCCCCTCCCAGCCCAAACCATTCTGTGATTCCATGATTCTGCTTCCCAAGGCAAGTGGCATTTCAGGATTGCAATGGATACCAGGGTTTCAGCTCCTCTGATTTTCCAAGGCCTTGTGTAGTGCTGTGGTTTGAGCTCCAGTCAGTCTCTGGGATCAGCTCTGGAGGTTCTTGTGCTGCACCTGAAGCTCCGTTTGCACAACGTTACCTGTAAATAAGTGCTGATTTTCAAGCAGTGGTTAAGGTCTCACCAAACAGCTTAAAATTATAATTTAGAGCAATAATGCACTCGGACATGAAATAAAGTCACTGGTGGTGGCATCAATAATGTACAGAATAATAAAAACTGCTGCTGTTGCTGGGAGCCCGTGGTCAGCTCGCACATGCCAGGGGGGCAGGAAGGAGTGAGAAACCTCATGAAGGTTTTCCAATCACTCCAGCCACCATCTCTAATTCTTTTCTTAAAGTACAAAATCATTCTTCCCCTGATCTCACTTGTGGTCAGAGCTGGGTACGGGCCCATCACTCACGGCGGTGATTTGGTTCAGCAGGTGTTGGTTGGGCCATCGCTCATTCCGGGCTAATCTGCTGGCGGCTGTCAGGGGTTATGGAGTATTTATTGAGTTTGTGTCAGCTCCAGATGACCAATAGCCAGCAGCCGCTGGATGCCCATTGACACTGATGGTATTGCTGAATTAAACTGGGTGATGTATACAGAACTTGCTTAGAGCTAGTAATGAAGCTGGAACCATTTGAAACACAGTACAGAGCCCCCAGCACTCGGGGCTTTGCTCTCTACCTTTTAAATAAAAAATTATTATTATTTTCTTTTAACGCCAAAGGAGAAGCCATGAATCGAGCTCCCCTGAAATATTTAGAGAGAAAAATAGAGTAACCCAATGGAAATGAAAATCATCTTTATATTCTGCAGATTTACTGCCTGCTAGTTGGGCAGTGACTGAGGAATTTCTCAGCTGCTTTTTAGAAAAGGCATCATGGGGGAAGGAGAGGCAGGGAGGATGATGAACTGGTTATTGATTCCGCTTCAAGGATCCTTTAAAAGGTTTTGCTGAGCACCTTCAAGTCTCATTGACGGGGGCTCAGCACAGGACAGGGTCTGGCTTTGCCTGGGCTGTTCTGTCACACGAGTGGCAGTCTGGAAGCTGCACCCCCCTGTCCCTGTGATCCCGGGTGTCCAACGGGATTGGGGCACCGTGTGCTCCCAGCAGCTCGCCCTTGGTGTGGCTGGGAGGGGAAGGTCACTCACACAAGGCTGGGTGGGCCATGCAGGACAAGGCTCCTTCGAGCAGGAGGCGGAGGTGGGAGCCGGGGCTGGGATTGGGCTTTTGCTGATGGGCTGAGGGGCAGGGGCAGGATAAGGTTTGGGATGGCCCCAAGGCTCCCAGCAGAGCAGCAGAGCCCACAGCAGGTCTGGAGGACGTCCCACCCCAGCCGTGGAGGCTGAACACCCCTGAGCAGCCCCAGCCTCCTGTGAGACTCCCCTTTGCCACGGGGATGGAGCCGGGGTTGGTGATCAGACCAGGCTGCTGCTGAATTATTCTGCACAGAGCATCAGAGTTAATTCGGGGGACAATCAGCCCGGGTGAGGCTGTCAGGGCTGCTGGCTGGGCCCCGCCGTGCTGGAGCAGGAGCAATCAGAGCTGTGACCTTGGCAGGGCTGGGGTTAGACTGCAGGCGTGATTGAGTGCCAGGGAGAAGGCTCTGGGGCTGCTATTTGAATACCTGTTTACATGTGGGATAATGGATGGGCACCCGCTGCCTGCGAGGCTGTAACTCACTCCGGGGAGGCTGGGACCGGGATGACACCATAAACCATGGCAGCAGAGAGCAGGAGCAGCACAGGCCCTGCCGTGATTTACAGCCGGGGCCCGCTCCCCGGCCATCTCATCTATTGGCTTTTATTGCAGACACTGCACGGAGAAATTATTATTGTAAAAATTTGTTTAAAGGAGCTCTGTAAACTCTCTTTGAAGTGACAATTTCACCTTAAAATCCTCCTGTTCCTGTGGCTGGAGGAGAGGGAGTTTGGCATCTAAATCTTCAGAAGGTGCAACTGCATCCAAGTGCGTGGTGTGATCGTGGGAGAGAACTCTCACTCTGGATTTTACCTCGGGATATGGACCCCAGCGTGGGGAGAAGCAGGGGACAGGGCTGAGTGACCTCGGCGTGGGTGGCCTGTGTCCCTGCAGAGCCCAGCAGGGTCATGGGGACCCTGTTAGACCCAGTCTGGGCTCGTGTTTTGCCCAACTCCCACAGCCAGGCTGTGCCTGTCTGGGCAGCAAAGGGGGCCCGGGCTCTCCCATCAGCATCCAGCCTGCACAGACAGGCCCCGAGCCCCCCAAAACCTCTGTCCCCCCCAGCCTGGGCTGGTGCTGCTGACACCCCAGTGACAAGTGCCAGCGGAGCGTGGCAGCAGGGAAGGGCTGGGAGGACCCGGGCGAGAGCTGAGCTGCAGAACGGGCACCTCGTTCTTGCTGCCAGAAGAACGGGTGCTAATGACTGCTCCGAGCTCCTGCTCCTCCTGATGAATCATCTTGCTGCAATCTTTGCTGAAAAGCCTGGTTTAGGATTAGGGCTGAAAGCTTGATTTGATTAAAAGAGTCAGGAGCAAATTAGGAGCCATCGGGTGCTTAGTGTTGCCACTTTTTATAACAGGGCCCCAGATGAAAATATTTCAGTTGCTATTTGCTCTTCTCTAGTGTCTTTCTCCAAGGGACTGCCAGGAGCTGTCCCAGCCCAGCTCCCCGAGCTCAGGTGGGCACAGGGACCTGGGCTCAGCCGCTCTGTGCCTCAGACTGGCTCCGTGACCTTGGCTGGGCTCTGCCTCTCCGCTGGCTGTGCTAAACAGGAGATAATATTTCTCTATTTCCTGCAGTGCAATGTGAGAATAAATCAAGTGAGAACGGTGGCTGCTGGAGATGTCTGGGAGCCAATGCCCTCCCAGGGTTCAGCTCTAGACCTGGGGCAGATGATCAGGTGTTTTATACAAATAAATAGTCCGTGCCTGCCTCCCACCCCACAATTTGCCATTCCTTGCCCCCTGACTGGCACCCAGAGCTGCAGATCCTGAGCCCCTGAGTGTATTCCCCTGGCTGGAAAGCAGGAGGGGACTCCCTCGCTTGTGGCTAATTGTCCAAGGCCATCTCACACGGGGTGATCTATAAATGCTGCACCTCTCCGTGTCTGCGTGGCAGGGAAGGCAAGAAGCAGTTTAGAAAGATCAATCATCTGAATTCATCACAAAAGGCATTGGCACCCAGGTCCCTGCCCCTCCTCGGCTGAGAAAATGATGGTGCTGAGAGATTAAGGCTTGAGAAGAGCTTTTCTGTGTCTCCATAGCTTTTTGATCCTAAGATAGATTACCCGGGGAGCACTAACTGCTCCCTGCCTGTGCTAAACAAAGATAATAGCATTTGGAGTCACCTCCACATAATGATGCAGCCACCAAATAAATTATCCTTTCTCCCTGCCCAGCAGCAGAGCAGGGAAGGGGCTTCAGGCACCCTGATGGCTGGGAGGGGGGAGGGAGGCTGTGCCTTGTGCCCTGCTCTCTTGGGACTGCCTTAAAAAGAAAAAATCAGTTCCTAAACAGCTGAAAAAACATTAAATGCTCCATATACTCTCTATAAACAAGCAGTTAGAGAAATCCAGGCTGGAAAACACTTGGTGGAATAAGGTCAAGCTTCTCATATGAATCAAATTAGTGGCCGCTCAACGAACACCACACAACATTAGGCTGAGGGGACCAGGGAAATGCTGCATTTTCAAGGTTATGCTTTTGTTTCCTGCCGGAGCTGCTCCCTGCCAGAGGACCTTGGCCACTCCAAGTCACTCCGAGGGGGCTCACTGCTGTCCCCTTTCCAGCACCTGCTCCAAAGGTGATGGAGAGGATCCCTAAGTGCTGTGGGAAAAGGGAGATCGTGTTACAGACAAGTGTCAGCTCCCCCAGGCACCTTCCTGGTGTGGGAAGGATCCCTGGAAATAGCAAGGGAACGGTGGGAGAGACTTAAACCCTGAAGGGAATTAGAGACAGGAACTGCAGGAGGACATTACCTGGAGCGGCTCCCATGGTTGGGGGACCAGAGTGTGGCACGGGAAGCTGCAGGGTGGTGTTGGGGACCCAGGACAGGGCACTCACTGAGAGGCTTGGGGGGCACCTGGGCTGCCAGCAGGGATTGGGGTGTTGGGCCCCAGGCATGGGGACGCTGCTCCCTGTGACATCCCTCCACAGCAGGGCTGGACCTTGCAGCCCCAGCCTGGCCGTGCTTCGGGACCAGGGGATCAGGGATCCGCTCACCCCTGCCCTGCAGCTGTGCTCTGGAGCTGTCTCAGCCTGCCTGTCACACAGCCAGGGTGTCTCACTGTCATCCCTCCCTGCCTGGTTCCGTGCAGGAGCGCCGGGTGTTGTTTCCTGCAGGAAAAGGAGATGGAGCGTTGCTCTGGATGCAGGGAGAGTTCCTGAGACTGAAGCGTTCAATTTTACTCCACCGAGCATCCAGTATAATCCATTGAAAGGGCACTGTCCTTCAGGCCTTTCAGCTGGGCTGACAGCTGCCCACTGATTAATTGACAGGTTAAAAAGATTGATTCCACATGTCAGAGCTGTAACCCTGCCAGAACAATGCTGCTGTCAATTGGGCTGTAAAACAGACGCTTACATTAACGGCCCTGACAGCAGCAGCACACGAACACATGCACCTGCCTTTATGGAGAGCCTAAACACACAGCCGGGCGCAGATTAATCATCCTGAAAGCAGAGTTGGAGGATCAAATAAATGTTTCTGCAGTGCACAAGTGGTGCGGCGCTGCCTTGGCACCGAGTCCCGCTGCAGATGGTGCCCGGCGGGGGCCGCCGAGGGCACGGGGACCTCGGGGTGAGGGCTGCAGTTGTGTTCCACGCCTGGGTGACTGCCTGGGCCACGTGTCCGCCTCTCCCACCCTTCTCCAGGCTCTGTGGGAGTGTCTGCACAGGGCACAGCTGTGCTCAGCCTCCTCGCGTGGAGCCCTGTCCCCTCTCCCAGGTGCCGCTCCCCTGCGAGCGGATTTTAGGCGGAGGTTCCCCAAAACCCCCGGGCTGGCCCAGCTCAGGGCTGGGAGCGTGTTCTGATGTCAGAACAGGAGTGGGCCTGGATGGGACGTGCTCAGGGATCAGTGTGGGCACGGGGCAGCAAATCACTCCTCCCTTCCTCGCTCGCTGGCTTCCCTCATCAGCAGAATGTAACTCGTTAATATCGGCCACGCCAGGCTGCTTCCAGAGCCCTCAGCTGCAGCACGCTTCAGTCACTGCAGGGCTGGTTATGTTCCTGCTGTCCTTTGAGGCCGGGCAAATGCACAGCGAAGGATGTTCCCCCTGGCCCGGGGGTCTGAGCCGGAGCTGGGCAGGGCTGGAGCCGGGGCCGGTGGTTTTCCGACCCCAACCCGGAGAATCTCCGGGTGGAAAGTGCTGACACCGCCCCGAGCTCCCCACCCAGCGTGCTGAGGAATGAAAAAACCCTCTGCAATCTGGAGAGATAAGGAGAGGTTGAGTCATGAGTGAGCTGGGCTCTGCCAGAAGATGTTTCAAAGCTTTTATGGCGAGATTCAATACAGATATACAGAGATCAATTATCTTAAAAGCAGCAAGGAGGTTCAGCAAATATTTCCAGCTTTAAACAGGTTTATTTCCATCTGCACTTATCTGTGCTATTTAAACTCCATTGCTTGCAGTTAATCTTTTGTAATGCAGCATAAGAGGGCTTATTTACTTTCTAATGACATCAATTGGCCATAAATATTAGACATCTAAGGTTCGCTGGAGCTATAGGGACAGTTTTCCATTCCTACTTGACATTTGACTATTTGCAGTGCTTCCTTTCTGTTTGTTCTTGTGTGACTCACTTATCGGCTGTCATAGGCCCGCTTCGATTTATTTAAATGGAATGAATAAGTACATTAGGCAGAGCTGTCAGGAGGGGAGAGGATGGGAACTCACGGGGATGAGTGATAAGTCAACAAGCTGCAAGGGAGATTCTCAGCCGAGCTGCACAAATCAAAGTGCTAAATGGGAGGAACAAAGACAGCACGGTGGCAGATTCCGGGATGTGTGGAGCTGCAGATCTCAGAGCAAACAGGAGCCACCATAATCTGTGGGACACGGCGAGGCGCCGGCTCCTCACGGCACACCCGGGAGCGGGCTCTGCCCGGAGCCACAGCCCGCAGCGCTCCAACAGCACCAAGAGTTGTAGGAGTTATTAGAGGATCAAAGGCTCCAGACTATTATCTGCCACTAAAGTGGGAGTTGTGCAAACACCCAGATAGCTCTGGACCTGGGAAGATAGTTTTTCTTTTTAATTTTCTTCATTGTGTAGTACTTAGCCAGGCTAATTAATTGTGGAAAGCTCATATCAGAGCCCTGCTGGAACTGTTTGCCGTGAATGTATCAGTGATGATCCGAGAGGGGGGAAGTACCTCGAGTCAGTTTGTCGTTTCTAGATGATGGAAGTAACTTGCTTGGTGTGAGAGTGATCCCCCCTTTTTCAGAGGGCTGTTGGGACAGGCAGGTGCTGGTGCTGCAGCAAACTTGGAAAGGACACGGGGGGACATCGTGGTCATTCTGCTGCTCCATCTTGGAATACCGTGTCTCATTCAATCACAGCACTTTTAAACTCCTCTGCTCCTTCTGTTCAGCTTTTCAGCTGGGTTCAGGGGAACTGGGGTATCCCAGGTTTGAGAGGAATCCTCAGCTCCAGATCCTGGGAGCTGCACTGAGCCTGGGCAGGGTGGCCCTGGGGAAGGGGCTGTGCCATGGCGTCCCCCCTGACACAGAACCCCTTGAGCAGGATGCCCAAACCCAGGTGAGCTGGGTGGGGCAGTGTCTGCCCCTCTGCCAGGCTGTGGGATCTGATCCCACACCAATGGGTTACCCCAGGGAAGGGCTGGGACAGCCCCACTCCTGCTCTCATTTCAGTGTTCCTTCCCTCCAACAACGAGCTTTTGGATTTCACGCCTAATCTTTGAACCCCCAGAAACCCTTAATTGGCTGCACGCAGTAAATCAGAGCTGACAGTAGTTGAATAGCAGCTGATTAAAATCATTTGTTTTCAAACTCAGCCAGCTGCACGCTCCTGCCTGCATGACTTTTGTGGCATTCCCTGCATTGCTCTCCCTCTCTCTTCCTTTCTTTTAAAGGAGTTGCGTCACATTTTTCTAATTCTTTGAAAATGAGATCCTCTTCTCACCCCTCTTCCCTTCCCCACACAACACCAGGCTCCATTTTACAAGCCCAGCCTTGTTTATCTCCAGAACCACTCGTGAGACTCCGCTCCAATCTCAGCACCCAGGCCACATCTGGTTTGGGTTTGTTTGTGTTTGGTCGTTTCTTTCCCGAAAGAAACACAAGGAGGGAGAGAAAAGCATTTAAACTCCTGATTGCCCATTGCCTGCCTTGCACCCCTGGCCAAAGCAGGGCTCGAAAAGCTGAGAATTGTTTAAAAGTGCTGTAAGGAAGCGATGGCCAACGGTGAGAGAGGGTAGGGAAGGACTGGGATGCTTCACCTGAGGGTCTGGCACAGGTGGGAGCCCCTGGGTGGCTGCTGTGTGTCCGGGGGCTCAGGTGCAGGAGGCACAGAGGAGGAAAACTCGGGGCCAGGCTTGGGGAGGCAGCTCAGGGACACTGTGGGGACACCTCCGTGAGCCTGGGGGCCGGGAGCTCGGCCCTCCCGGCGCAGGCTGGGTGGCGTGGCTGCAGCGTGCTCTCCTCCTGCCTTCGGCCACCAGCCATCCCTGAAAAACGTGTCCTGGCTGCGAGTGCCATTCCCCAGTCTCAGGCATCTGCAGCCATATGCATCAAATTAAAAGCAAACGCAGAGTATAAATCTCCTTGCCATTCCTGGGGAAGGTTTCGCATGACAACCACATTCCTGTGACACTTTCCATCTTCTGTTCTACCACACGGACCAACAGCTGTTTCCAAAACAAACCCTGAGTGATGAACAGACAAAATCTTGACTATTTGGACAAACCTGGTGTTGCAGCGGGGCCGTGTGTGAGTGGACGGAGGTTCTGCAGAGCTAGGGCCTCCCCAGGCCTCTGCCAGCATTCCCTTCTCTTTTCCTCCACAAAAACATGCCATGGAGCCACGCAGGGGATGGTTTTGGGGATGTAGCTTCTCTTACAGAATAGGCCTTATGTACCTTAAACTTTTCCAGGCTGAGAGAGAGAAATTCGGGTCACTGCTTAATTAAGACTTCTGAAGCTTCCTTATTGCTGTTGTCATTTCTGCTGTGCTCAGAGCTGGCAGGCCCTGGGCAGTGGGAATTGGGAAGCACATACCAAAGGAGCCGCCCAGCCCCTGATGACTCTGCACTCCTAAACCATCCAGCCCCATCTGGAAGGAGAGCTTATCCTGATGGATCTGGGTTTGGCAGCCCTGGGAGCAACGTGTGTGCATCCCTCTGCTGCTCCTGGGGCTCTCTGGCTGGGAATTGTGCTGCTCCATGGGGATCATCCCACAAGAGTCTTCCCACGAGTGCCACAGCCTCCCTGGAGTAGGATTTGCTCCCAGTGCCCAGCTCCAGAACTCTCACATCCACCTCTCCCCACGTGCAGGCGAGTCCTGCAGTGATTTCTGCTCGGGGAGGATGTTTACCTTCCCCAGACGCCTTTTCCTTACATTTAAACAGAAATGTTTCCTTTTCTAAACAGTTTACATTCCTGATTCCAGAGGTATCCCGCTTGCCAAAGCCACCAGTATTTGTCTCACTTTAAATGCATTTATATGCTAATGCAGACAGGCTCTCCAGCTCGAACACACCGCACACAACCAGAGAGAAATTAGTCCTTTCTTGCTGGATTTGCAAAATACAACCATCAAACATCCTTTGGATTTGTCTGTGTTAATCAAAGTCTCTCTTCCTCCCAGTGCAGGTGTGATACGGCCATTCCTGGTGATAAACCAGGCTCACAGCCCTGGATGATCTGTCCAGGCTTGACAAATCAGTGCCACATTTGGAGGAGGAGGAGAGGGGAGGAAGGAAATGTAATTTCAAGGATACAGTCCTGTGTGTGGCTGGACAGCATTTCTCCCTGTTTTATTGCCTTTGGGATCATCTTACACCGTTCTGGGTCCGAAGCCTCGGAGCGCTTCACAGGCATGACCTGATTACAATCTGCAGAGCTCTGAAGTGCCTTCCCAAGGTCGATCAGCGCCGTCGGTGCAATCACCGCGATTTCCAGAGCCGTTCCCGGCGGGAGAGGCTCATCTCCTTCTCCGGGGGAGCCGGGTGCTGCTCCCACCCTTCTGCAGAGGGGCCGGGGAGCAGCGGCTGCTTCTCCTGCGGGTGCTGGGGAGCTCTGAGCTCCGTGGGACCCCCCGAAGCCCAGGGACCCCCGGCACTGGAGGTGAGGGGACTTTTCCACGGGTTCAGGATGTTATCTCAGGTCCCTATTGCCCATTTTGTGCTGGCTGTTCTCTTCTGCCCCCGTTCACACCTTTCCAGTTCCTCACTGCTGTCAGGAGAGCTGGAAAATGCCCCCAGGCCTGCGCTGTGTTGGACAGTGCTCAAAAAGAGTAACACCAGCCTCAAAGGATGGGCCTGGAATGGTTTTCTGTGGAAAACTGATAAATCAACAGCAAAAAAAAAGGTTCCACTTTAACATCTAGGTTCTGTTTAACTTTTTGTCTAAAACTATGACAACATTTTGCTTATAAAACCCCCAAATCTTTCATTTTGACTTCACCATTCTGTATTAAGGTCATAATGTAATGGATACCCAAGAAGAGGATTAATTGTTGAGTTCTAACACAGTAACAGGCACTGGTTTTCTGTCTAGATTTGGGACAAAACCTCAGAACTTCTCATACAATGGAAACTCCATTTTCCATCCAGCTGTAACAGTAACCCTGATGCACTGAGATTAATCTGGAGAGGGAGATAGAAAACATCCAATCACTCATGCATAAGATTTAAGGAGCAATGTCATCCCCAAACCACCTTTCTTCCTTTCAAGTTTTCAAGCATGAAAACTGACACTGGAAGGGAGAAAATTTAGACTCGGAGCAGACGAGTTGGAGAAGTTGCCAAATCATCCAAGGCCCACTCAAGTTCAGCCTTATTCTTCTGGAAAATAATGATGGAAAATTCATTTAAGTATCGTGTGTAGCTTTGCTGGGGTGGAGGAGGGAAGGGGCAAATTTAATTCCGAACTGCCCTCAAACGGATGCGGAATGTAAACTTTCGCTGCATTTCTGTCAGACTTAATGGATTTCACTTATGGGAACTATAATAAACAGCTCATTACGGAGTCAGCTGCGGGAGCGTTTTGAGCCCAATAGAGTCATTTGTTTTCCAAGGCAGATTTAGTCTAAAGGGGGTGGACAGAATAATCCAGCGTTTGAAGTGTCGGTATCAAAGCTTGAGGGACTGACAGGGTGGGATTTGGGGTCTCCAGTGAAGGCTGCTGTAGGACACGGGCGCGGTGTGGAGGAGTCCAGAGTCCAAGTGGCCGCAGCTCCAGTTGGGTGGTGGCGGCTGCTGGACACGGGGCAGGCAGATCGCACACAACAGAGCTCGAAAATGTTGTTGTCATTAAGAATCCCAGCTCCCAGAGTCCTGCTATTGCCTCAAACCTGACCTCTTTTCCCTGTGTGTGAGGAACTTTCCATCCTTCGCGCTCAAAGGGAAATTATGAGTCCCAAAAGCCAAAGAAAGCAACAGCAGAGAGACACTTCTCGTTTCCCAGGGTTTAAGGCACTGCCCAGTTTGGGGGAAGCGGGATGGCTCCCTGGAGAAGGGAGATGGGTTTGCCCTCCTCGCTGGCCCTGCCTGGAGCTGCCGGGAGCCACAGGCAGGGAAGGTGCAGCTGCTCTGAACCAGGGATAGAAGAGCAGGTGAGCAATGCTGGCACCTTCCCTAATCCTCGTGACCAAGCTGAGCCACAGCTCCACCATGGCAGGGCAGTGTCCCCATCCCGGGACACCACCGGGACAGCAGAGCCACCAGGGCAGCTCTGAGGAACCTCTTGAAAGACTGAAGTCATAAGTCAATAAACATCTGCGGAGCTGAGGGCTTGGGATCCAAGTGCACCCTCTGGAGCAGATCTTCCTTCCCCTGCTCCACATCTGGCGGGGGGCAGGAGGGGAGCGGCAGCGGCGGCTCCTCGGCAGCGCCGTAAATCTGCTCCTCCGCCCCCACACGGAGCACCGAGCCCTCCCCGGGCCGGGAGGAAGCCAGAGGACAGTGGTTTCAAACAGCGTGACTGTCAAACTGCTCAGCACGCCATAAATCACAGCCAGCATCTTCCCTTTCATGTCTCTGCGGCCGGGGACTCGCAGACACTCCTTAAACACTTCCATACCCACGGAGATGCTCCGCTCGCCAGGGCCCTGCGCCGGGGAGCTTCGGCCTCTGCGGAGCAGCAGATAAATCACTGCTGCTGGAGGAGCCGGGCTGTGAGCGGGAAGGGGCTCAGGTTCTCCTGTCCTTGGGTAATTCGTGCACGTGCACGTCACACGTGTGGCCTCTGGCACCTTCCTGCAGGCACAGATAAAGCCATGGCTCAGCACAAGTGTGTGCACACACCTGCACTCAGGGGGCTGAAAGCCTTTTTTTGTCCTCCAAGGTAGGGAAAAACCACGCTGCTTTGAGGAGCAGAGGATCCCTGGAAGTGTCCAAGGCCAGGCTGGATGGGGCTTGGAGCAACCTGGGACAGTGGAAGGTGTCCCTGCCCCTGGCAGGGGTGGGACTGGATGAGCTTTAAGGTCCCTCTCAACCCAAACCAGTCTGTGATTCCGACACCCAGGCCATCGTGTGTGGCTGCTGTGCTGAAATACAAAAGACATTGTTTTATTTTCCTCCTTGTGGATATTTCAGATTTGGAAAAATGGAGAGAAAACCCCACCCTCCATTTAGGTGAGAGAAGGGGCAATGCTTGTGTCAGATCTGAGGTTTCACCCACTCTCATTTGCTGCTGGCCTCCAACTCCTGTGGTGGGTTTTTAGCCACATCTAGAGATGGTAAAGGACATGTTGGTAGAGGTACAGAGGATTGTTTCTTCAATTTTTCCTGTTAATGGTGCCAAGAAAAATAAAAATCCCTGTAAATTCAGTCTAGAAACAATCCTGGTTAATAACCCTGCAATAAACCCCAAGACTGCGACTTGTACGTGCCATTGCAGTTGTTGTTGTTGTTGTTGTTGTTGTGGACACTCTGAAATCTGTTTTCCTTGCTGGAAAAATGATCTCCACTGTGTGATGACCCTAAAAACCTAGCAGTTCTAGGAGATGACAAAAGAATTGAGAGCTTGGGGAAACATAATTACTGCAGTAAGACCAGATTAGCTGGTTTTGAGTTTTATTCCTGAAGATGCCATTGATGTTTGACCAGTTTTTTTGAGGTCAGCCTCATAACTTCTCATCCCGTAATTATTCTAACATTTGTTAAACCAGTGAATGTTATTAATCAAAGCTAACGAGGCAGTGGGACAGATACAGGTCACTGTGGTTCAGCCTTTCCAGGGCCGTTTCTGTGGCCATGTGCTGGTGGAGTCTCTTAAAAGAATTGAGGAGAAGAAATAAACCGAACTCCACAGAGGAGCTTCCACTCCTCTGATGGGAGCAGATCCCCTGGGGTGTCCTGGGACGCTGCTGGAGCAGACGGGAAGCAGCACCCAGCCCCAGGGAAGAGGTGCAGGACGTTTTCTCTGCCTGTCATGGTTCTGTGCTGATCTAGACCGGCGCCTGAATCTGCAGCAGTTTCACGGCATTCCCTCCTTTTCAGAAGTACTTTGAGCAACGATGCTCTGCTCCGCTGCGAGACTCAAAGCAATTTTAAATATTAACTAAGTCTCTCAGCTCTGGTCTACAATGGCTGGTTACTATTTGAGTTAAAGAGCTAAAAACGAAGCGCTGTTGACGGGAGCAGCGTGGGGAAGCGGTGCCAGGGGCAGAGCAGAGCCGGGATCGCGGGATGTGCCTCGGACCGGGAGAGCTCCGGGAGCACCGCGGCCGCTCGCACCCTCCAGCCCCGGGGCCGAGCTCCATGCCCAGGGTCTCCAGCTCCGTGGTGCGGGAGCAGGGACTGCGCTCAGACGAGGTTCCTGAGCTGCTGCTCAGTTCCTGCAGAGGGAAAGGTTCCCGTCCCAGGGCCGGAGCCGGGCGCATCCCGCCCCTGCATCCCCGCGGAGCCGGCGCTGCCTCCCTGCTCGGCACGGCCGGGGCTGGGCACCGCTGGAGCAGCATCTCCCTGCGAGCTGCCAGGCTGGGAGCTGAGCCCGCTAGTGGCAGGACAAAGGAAGCAGCCGAGAGCGAGAGGAAGGCAGAGCTGCGAGCTCCGAGCTCCTCCTCGCCGGCAGCAGCGCCCAGCTAGCGGCGTGTGAGCCGAGTCTGATGTTCGAGGGCTCTCTCGGGCGGAATATATTTCCCTTCTTTGTGGCTGGCTGTAACTCACCTCCCTGCAAAGCTCTCTGCCAATACAGCGTTTGCTGATGTATAGCTACAGCCATTTTCCCTGTTTCCCTTACTCTGTCTCCGTATAGAATAATATGCGATTAATTGATTTTCTGTCGCTCTTTTAGTACGGAAAATTAATTTTGGAGCAACCTTGTTTTCTCAGGGTATGAATTCTCTACATGCAGAGTAATTCCACTCCTACATTATTCATGAGAGAAAATAGTGATGGAGTGTGTAACTGAGGCAGCCCCAAGGCCACAAACTGATAGTCTGCGTTACCGATACAACAATATTCCACTGATGCTTCTAAATAATTCACGGCTACAACTCAATTTGGCACCAGGCACGCGGCTCGGGATGTGACTGGTGCGGGGGGGAGCGGAGGCACCTTGGCAGGACACTCGGCTTCCCAGAGAGAGCCCAGTGCCACCAGACCCCAGGGACATGGGCCACCACGTGGAGAGGGACCGGGTCCGGCCAGAGCTCCTCCTGGCACCTGTGGGCTTCCCAAGGACCTGGAATCACAGAATGAGCAAAAGGCTGATGGAGGGGTGCCTGAAGGGCCCAGCTGTGTTTTCTGTATCTGCAGAGGCCTCTCCTGCTCTGACCCCAGGGCATCCCCACAGCCACGGGCAAGGCTCATGGGCACCAGCCCCAAGGGAGCCAGCATCGCTCTGCTGCTCAGGGATGTGCCTGGAGCACTGCCTGGGCCGTGCCGATTTACTCATGGAAGTTCCTGCCCGGGGATGTTACAGCCTTTCCATGTGGATGAAAGGGTTAACAGTGGCTGAGGGGGGCAGAGGGGAGCATCACCCACCACCCACAGCAGGCACTGGGGCTCCAGGGCACAGCTCTGGGCTGCACAGAGGGTTAATGGCCGGGGAGCACTTTCCGTGCGAGTGGAAAATGGCAGAGGCCTTCCCTTCCTCCTTCCCGGCCTCTGGCAGCGGCTGCGCCGCGCGGGCCCAGATGACGATGGAGTGAGTGAGAACCTTGTCCTGGCACCGGCCTCTTTTTAGATTAATGACTTGCGAGGAGATGCCTCAGTCACATGTTGGGATTTTTCCCCATTGAACTGTACCTGGCACCCTGCAGCCATTTATCACGGGCTGCAGATGGAAGGCAGCAGCAGCAGGACCTGCAGGGCCAAGACACACAGGTTCCCAGCCAGCCCGCGGGCGGGTGGGGGATCTTCTGGGGCATGTGCTTGTGTGGGGTTTTTTTAATCTAAAATGATAAATCTGATTTCTTCAGGATATTGGAACAGCTGCAGCTGACCTGGCTATTTATCTGACAGATCTTCAGGGTGTACGATAACAGCTCTTAGAGGATGGATGTGGTGTTATAAACTGTCCAGGCACAGAACATGATTAATGGGATTCACAGAGATAAACATATGGGGAGGAGAGCTCAGGATCTAAGAAAATCCCGTCCCTGGCCTGGGAGGCTGTTGATGAGCTGGAGCTCTCACTGAGGTCAGTGCTCTGGGTGCCAACCACCCACCTTGGCCTCCGCAGCCTCCCCAGCCCGTGGCAGTCGCGGTTGTTCCGCGCAGCACCGAGGATGTCCGTACCTGATGGTACAAATGTGCCCAGTGCTCTGCCAGCGTGAGGAGGCGACGGTTCCACAGCCTCTCCCAGCCCCTACGGCCTCAGCCCTGCTGGCACAGCCTGGGTTTGCTCCCGCAGCACAGGACTGGGGTGCTGCTGCCTCACCCCTGCAGAGATGAAGCGCCCCAGAGCTCCTCCCTCGGCCCCCTCCACACAGCCCCCACCTACCTCAGCACCGCTTCGTTCCAGCTCCTTCCTCAGCCAACAGCCCCCCCCCTCACCCCCCCCCCAGGGCAAAACTAGTTTGGTAAAAGTTGAAAAATCAATCTCTCATATATTAGCTGGCACGGAAACTCGCAAGGAATTCAGCAGCCCAGCTCCGACGACATCCATTTCCCTGTCTGCTGTGCTTTGATGTGGCTTAAAAGCGTGCTCTGGCCCCCGCCTCCTCCTGGCTGTCCCTGTGGACCTGTGGTTGTGTTCCTGGTTGGGGCTCGTGCAGCTGGGATCCAGGAGCAGAGTCCCGCTGCCTTCGGGATGTCAGAGGGCCCCAGTGCACAGCCCTGATGGGGAACACTGTGCAAAAGGGGGGGGAGCAAAAGGAATCAAAAAGCATTAGTGCAGAAATTCTCACTGAAGGGGATGGATCAAATAAACACTGAGATTAATTAATCACTAATGGCATGGACTAAAGGTGACCCTTCAGCATTTACACACTGAAGACAGCAGGGTCAGGATTGCAGAGCATTAATCTTGCATTAGCACAACTCCATCCTTGCCAGGAGGGAGGCAGAAATCCCTTTGGTTCATGCAGAGGAAGCTGAAGCTTATTGCTTCCTGCCAGGTCCGTGGCTGCATTTTTATGAAACACCTGCAGTGAAAAAAAAAAAGAACATAAACCTGAGAAAATTAAAGAGCTGTCCCAGCAGAACGCGGCAGCCATGCCCAGCACCCGGGGCCGGGGCCTCGCTGCCTGCTCAGCCCAGCGAGGTTGGGTCACTGGGTATTAATAACGATGGATCAATAACGATGAGCAACGGGGAAAAGGGATTGTGCAATCCTTCCTCTTCGCTGCTGGCGCTGGGGGGTGTGTGTGTAAGGCTGGCGGTACAAGCCACCAGGGATGGGCTATAAAAGGTGCTTTCTTTCGCCTCCAAACTCTGCTCTGTAGCGTGCACCAGATGCAGCAGCAACAGCACAAGGCCTCTAACCTCTTTCCAAATGGTAATAAATCCCACAAGACCCCAGCACACTTGTAATTTACAACTCTGCTAAAATGAACATTATTTCAAGCTAAGCGTATTCTCCGAGGTGCAGGAGGAATGTGGCAGCTTTCCTGCTGACAGCGGAGTTTCTTTTTTAAATGTCATGCATTCACTTTCATTACTTCCAAATAATTGCCCAAAAGATCAGCAGCCGGACGAGCGGGAGCGTTCTGCAGCACCGTGAGGTGATTCCAGCACCCTCAGACACAGCCGTGGGGCCCTCCCTGCTCGTGGGCACGGGGAGAGGCCACTGTCCGTGCCCCTCCCAAACCCACGGTGGGCTCTGGGGGCAGCCCCACTGCCCTGCACTGCCCTGGGGAGAGAAACCCCTTTGGGGTCGGTGAGGTTGGGCAGGTTCTGCCCATCCCAGAGCGCCAGACACACAGGGTCGGGCCTAAAAAAAGTCATCTTCCCTTGTTTGAGGGCTTTTCATGGAAATGAAGGCCAGGTTGGATGGACCTGGTCTGGTGGAAGGTGTCCCTGCCCACGGCAGGTGCTTTGGAACGAGATGGTTTTCAAGGTCCCTTCCAACCCAACCCACTCCATGACAATTCCATGAGGTGAAACTCCCTTCTTGCTGCAGGTCTGGGGGGGTTTGCTGTGTTGGTGAGGGGTTTTGTGAACCACCCAGCCAGGGCTCGTGGCTTCAGCTTGGAAATGAAAATAATGGCACGGCACTCCTTCCTGCAGGATCCCTTTGGAGTGGTTTTCCCTCTGTCTGGGAGGCCCCTGGGAGAAGGGGAATGAGGAGGTGACCCAGGGATGCAGACACAAACACACCCTCTTCCTCCTCCTCCTCCTGTCTCACACGGGAACCACCCCCAAAGCCCTGCAGAGGCAGCCCCACGTTTGCAGATCAAGTCCAAGACAAACTCCAGACCCCGCCTGCGAAAGCTCTGTGGCCTGTAATGAAAGCCCTCAAGGAAAACTGTAAATATTGGAGCTATTGGCAAAATTCAGAGCTGGCCTTGGGCTGGAACAGCCTCTCCCACAGTGGGAGGTTTGATCCCGGGTGCTGGCGCAGGCCTGCGCTTCAGGCTGCCTCAAACAGCTGGAAAACAAGATCCTTTTAATCAGGACAGGGTTCTCTTCCTCCACTGGAAAGAGAAAAAAAGAGGGGGAAACAAAAAAGCTGAAATGAACCCCAGGATGGTGGGGAGAATGGAGCAGCAGAACCAGGGCCACTGTGAATCGTTCTGTGGCTCCCAGTCCAAGGCCTCTCCTCATTTGAGGGCTCAGATCATTGATAGAAAATGATGTTCTGTTTTGGAAAAGGGTTCTGAGTGGTGGTTTGGCCAGTGCCAGTGGCTGTGGGCAGTCCCGGGGTCTGGGAACCCCCACAGGACGTTGCACCCAGGGCACAGCTCCCTGCCACAGCTCCTTTCTCAGCTTGAAGGTTGATTGTTTTTCACCAGAAAATAGGTTTTTGTTGGAAAACTGTACTTCTGCTAGAAAACAAGCTGGCTTGGATGAAAACACAAGATTTTAATTGGTAACGCAAAATGTTTTGAGTTTCACTGGTCTGGGTTTCTGCAGAGAGAGGGAGGGAAAGAAATTCCTCAGGTTTTAAGTTGCTTCTCTAAAACTTCAAAAATGCCTGTGGAGCATTTCCAGGTTATGAGAAAACGCTGGTTTGTTTCCTTGAGAATCCGTCCTCGGCACAGCCCTCCCCACCTTGGGCTGTATTCTGTGTGTGTAGCTGTGCTTCCCACCCCATCCCCTCTCCTCGGGGGAGCCACCAGGCTGGGGCTGGCAGCAGGTCCGTGCTGGGGGCAATGTCCCCCAGGATGCTCCCACCCCTCGTTCCGCACCCAAACCCCCGGGAGGTGTCAGGATAACCCCTCACTCCTCATCGCTGCTGCTGTCACCAAGGGGGACGATCTGAACCTCATCCGAGACACCCTAAGGGGGTGAGCAAGAGGCTGTCATTGACCCCCCAGTGTCCTACTCGCAGAGCCCCCGAGAGCCCCTGGAGGGGCACAAGCAGAGCCCTTCCCTGGGCCCGCTGTGGGGCTGACATTGCTGACACGGCCGCTCGTGTCTCAGGGAGGGCACAAAGCTGAGCTGTGCTGCCACCTGCTCCCTCGTGGCACCGGGGGCTCCCAGGAGCCCCAAGGAATGGGACAGGGGAGGCCAGGGCAGAGCATCCCCTGTCAGGTACTTGCTGTGCTCCGGTGCCTCATGTCCTCTGCATAAATGCAATTTCCCTGAATGTCAGGGGGAAGCATTACAGATAACACACTGCGTGTGTCTCTGACCCAGTAAGTGCTGAAATCACAGATCTCATTATTCTGACATGATAGAATTTTTTTCCCTCCCTGCTGCAACCCTGCTGCTGTTGTTTTCCAGACTGCAGACATAATTGCCGAAGGTGCAAAGCCTCCGCAGACAAATTCGTCTTGCCTACTTCCCTAAATCTAGCAAAATGCCAGTTCTGTGTGTGCATAAGAAAGCGCCTCAGCTCACGAGCAGCACGGATTTCCATCGGGTGCCAGCCCCAGGCAGCCTCACCTCTGGGGACATGCGAGGCTGGAGCCGAGCGGGGGCACTCCGAGGGCTGTTGCCAGGCTCGTGGTTTTGAGGTGCCACTTGCCAGCCAGGGTGTGCCATCACGAGGTGATGCAGCTCAGTGGGGAGCCCTTTAAAGAGCAGTCCTGGGTATCCACAGCTCAGGCATCTCAGGGGACCGACCTCATTGGACTGGTTTGGACAGCAAGGGAGCCTCTCTCTGGCAGGGGCTTGTTCCAGCAGTTGTTGGGCTTTGGGGCTCTGTAAAGATAAGGGGTGTGGGGACATGTGGGGACACAGAGGCCTGCAGTGGTGGGGCAGCCCCAGAGCAGCTGTCAGACAGCTCTTCCCAGCTTGGACACCCTCCTGGAGCTCCCCTGCTACCCCCAGCCCTGCAGGGGCCTGCTGGAAACCTGCCCACCAAGGCTTGAGAAAGGCCACTTTTTGGTGAAAAGAAGCAAGACTCCCCCTAACCTCTGCCTTTGAGATAATTTTTCTGTAATTCTCCTTTCAGGGGAACAGATCTGTTTGTGCTGGGTCTTGGAGGGATAAAGGGGCTCTTCTTGCAGGTCAGGTGGAGGAGGAAGGAGTAGCCCCATCTCAGGGTCGCTGTGGCCTCTCCAGGGACCTCCTTGCCTGACCAGGGGACATTTTCCCACTTCCATTTTCATCTTTCTGCCTGTTTGCTCATTTCCCCTCTTTCACCACGTTCCTCAGCAAGCCTGTTTTAACCAACTTCACGAATGCACCTCGCTGGCAATAACCCTAAATGTTTGTAGCTGTAGCATCATTAGTTCAGCCATGAAGTGATGCAGAAATTAAGCAGGGCCTTAAACGAAGGAGGGAGAGAGGGAGAGGTGCAGAGTCTGCTGTTGAGGAGCAGAACAAGGACAAGGACAAGAGAGGCCCCTGGGCTGTGCCAGGCAGGTGCTCCAGGGCAGGAATGCCATTCAGAGGATGTGCCAGGTGTAAAGTCCCAGCTGAGCCTTTCCTGCAGCCTCCCAGACCTGGGGACGTGGAGAGCACCTGCACTGAGCACGCAGAGCTCAGCAGATGGGGAGGCAGGACAAGGGTGAATGGTCTCCCCAGCTTGGAGCGGTTTAGGATGTCTCTGTGCAAAGCTCTGACTTTGGATCTCCCTGGTGAGGAAAACGCAGAGCACAGACAGTGCCAGGGGTCCCCTGTCCCCTCCCTGCACCCCGCCTGGCCTCCCCTGCGCCCCAGGAAAGCTCTCCTGGAGAGCTGCTCTTTGCAGGCTGCCCTGTTCCCCTGCACAGAGCAAACCTGGCGGCTGCATCAGCTGCTCGAGAGCCTTCCCCCCGTGCAATAACCTCTCATTATTTTTTAATGTTGTTGTAACTTTATGGTTTAATCAGTATTTGCAATTTGTTAGTAGTCCAGGCTGCAATAAAATTGTTTTCCAGGTACTGAAACATCCTATCAAGGTTTGTAAAGCAGTGGTTCTTAGTTTATCACACTCATAAAAAGCACTGGCAACTTGACAGATATAATAACTTTTTTTATCAAGTGTCTAATTTGAGAGGAAATTAAGCCATACATTACATGCCGATCCGAGCTGGAATTGGAAAAAGACCCAGCCACCCCTCTCCCCACCCCGGCGAGGCTCCTCTCTCATCCCACCCTCTCCTGCACGGGAAGGGCTGCTCCAAGCTGCTGTGCCTCTGCATTCGCTCTGCAGTATCCTCAGCTCTGGGTGTATTTTTACAGGGCACTGCACACTTAATAAAAAATTATTTATGTGGCCTGCATTGATGTCACAGCAGTGAAACAATACCTTGCCTTTCCTGCAGCAGAGCCGTGATTTATATGAGTGCCTGGAAAAGCTTCCTCGAAATGCAGTGCAGATGCTCCAGGCCACTGTAACAGCCACTACATCCCGTTTACTTATGGGCAGGGATTTTTAAATCAGGTAGGTGATTCTGGGGGCCTCCATCCATCCATCCCAGGGTGCCTGGGGGCCAGGACTGCTCCAGCGTGGGGAGAGCAGCTCCTTCTCGGAGCTTGGAATAATTGCAGGTTTGTGCTGGAATTGTGGTCGGTCTGACAGAATTCCCCCAGTCCCAAACACGCCTGCTCGGAGCAGCGTTGGTGAGTTGAGGGGTGTTGGCTTTGTCCTTGCCCCTAAAGGCCTCTCCTTCAGGAGGCTCCTCGTGCTCCTGGCTGGATCCTGATCCAGAATGTTCCCTGTCCCTCCCGGCTGCTCCCCGGCTCCGCTCACCCCGTGATGCCAGCCCAGGGAGAAAAACCAGGCTCTCCTCAGGCACTCACTGAGGGATAATCATTTTGGTGTTAGATTCCAGTGCTGATTTTCCCCCGTTCCCGTAAGCGGTACCAAAATGCCAATAAACAATTGAGCAACTGGCACGGATCACCCGAGAGCGCTTGCTAAAACCCAGCTCTGGCAGCAATGTCCAGGTGTTCCACGTCTCCTGCAGGCAGAGCCCCTCACCCTGCAGTGCCTGAACCCTGGCTGGGGCCAGGATGGATTTGTGCTGCAAGCCTGGAGTCAAAGTCAGATGCCGCCTACAAGCCGCACACTTTATTTGTTTAAATTTTCATGCTCGCGAATGTCTGTGACACAGGAGACAGGTTTATGGAGAGCGAAAAAAAAATGTTGACAAATGGCCCAGTAATCAACTGGAACATGCAATAAATCATTGGAGTGCCAATAACACTTCCAGGAGGAGTTGCGAAAGGTCATTACGATGCCACCATGTATCATGCAGCGCCAAACAAAGCAAACAGAACATGTTGGGAATAGGATTATGGGAGAAGCATCTGTCAGTTCTAATTAAGAATTAACTGTGGATCCTATATAAAAAGATGTGTGGTTTATTCCTATCTCCCTCCTTTTCCCACTTAGCTCTCCATTTTTCCCTCTCCAAAATAAAACTCAATTACTCTAAAAAAAACCCCTCTGTCATTTAATCTATTCAACAGCAGGAAAAATAACCCAATGTGACAAAAGAGTGAAGGCTGGCGGGGAGGGACAGGGCTCTGCTGGCTCCTGAGCCTCTGTGGCGTGTGGTGTGCTCGGAGCCTGCCCGCTTGATGAGATCCCAGAAGTCCTTCGACGTCTCGGAATCACGCGGCGGCGATGGCTGCAGGAGGCAGGGAATGCACGAACCAAAACACCCCAGCCCCCCTCGCTGGGGATGGGGGCTGCAAGTGGAGAGAGCTCTGAGGCTGAGACGCTGAAAAGCTTTTGGCTCCCGATGAAGGAAATGCAGACTGAGTAAGTGACAGTAAAATAAAGCAGAGAAGTTAAAGAGAGGAGAGCCAGGAGAGAAGAGGCGCAGGGTGACCGAGAGCTGCGCCCCCGGAGGGGACGAGGGGTCTCTGAGCCCATTGTCCACCACATCCTCCCCCCACAGCAAGTGGTGCCCAGCGGTATCCCCCCACCTCCGTCACCAGTCCCTGGGATTTGCCCCCTCTGGCTGTTCCTCCGTGTTCCTGGCACTGGGGCTCACCCAAAGCTGACAGGAGGGACTGAGCCGTTCACTTGCCTTGAGCCACGTGAGCACCATCACCTCCCTCACTGCAGAGACCCCCCCTGTACCTCCTAAATCCCCCCAGCACCTCCTTCCTTTCACCTTTCCTCTCCTCCTCCAGCTCCCTGTGCTCTCTCTCCCCATTAATCTGAGTTGCATCCCATGGGCACCTGGCCCAGGGCTCCAGCTGAGCAGGCTCTGCAAGCACCACGCTTTGCTTTATTATTATTTTTTCCCCTTTCTTCCTCTCTATATTTCCAGGCCTCATTTCTGCTTAAGTTTGCATTTCTTCTCTTTCTTTCCTTTTTTTTTTTTTTCCCTTTCTGCTGACTGAGACAAGACCGTGTCCTACTTCAACATCCCAGGATTTGTTACAACTTCAAGGTGCAGGTTTATGGCCACAGTTGTCCCGTTTATGGTACAGTTCTTCTTATGGGTTCTAATAAACTTTGTAGCTCCAGGGTGCTCTTAAATCCTGATATGAAAGATAGAGAAGAATCATTATTTAGTCCAACTAAATATAAGATGCTTCACCCTTGAAGGCTGAGGATAATGTTTCTCTCACAGGTGTGGAAAGACCCATAATTCCTGTGTACAGCAAGTGCAGCTGCAGGGGAAAATAATCAATTCTCCCTGTGGAGATAGGTGTGCTCCCACCGTGTGGGATGGGGAGAAGCAGTGCCAGCTGGGATGGCACAGGCTTCCTCCAGCACAGGGAAATAAGATTAAAACTCAACAGGAGTTGCAATTAAAGGCGTGTGTTGGGTGCGAAATGCAGGGGAGTGGTGTGGCAAAAGGGGGAATGAGACCCATTCCCAGCAGAAGGAGGCACAGCACAGGGAGCTGGTAGCTCCCAGCTGGACACCTCGGAGCCTGGGGAGGTGACACGGTGCTGAGCGGGGCAGCGACCTGCAGATGAATGATTCAGGGTCACTCTGGGCTCGGATCCGCCCCAGCGGGTCCGTCCCTTCCGCAGGGAGAGCCCGGCAAACCCAGCAGCACTTCCACAAACACGGAGCTGCTCCATGAGGTCACCCCGAGCCGACAGACTGAAACAGCGACCTGCCAGGAAAGTTCTCTTTCCTCTCACTGATCCCTTGAACTGGTTGCTCAGGTTTTCCGTGCTTCCCGCGGGCCTCCAGCCTGGACAATTCCAGCCATCCAGCCTGACCTGGAGCCACTCCCAGCAGCCAGATGCCAGAAGGCAGCACTGTCACC
The DNA here is from genome assembly GCF_041296385.1 of Aphelocoma coerulescens. Classification (NCBI taxonomy): domain Eukaryota; kingdom Metazoa; phylum Chordata; class Aves; order Passeriformes; family Corvidae; genus Aphelocoma; species Aphelocoma coerulescens. The sequence goes on from NC_091035.1 coordinate 4,460,949, forward strand.
AAAATATCCGTTAGATTGTGCTCACCAGTGTAAACAATTTGGTTTGAAGCCATTGAAAGGGCCACAGGATAAGACATCAGCTTGTTCAGGTTCACGTAAAATTTTTGAAGGATGTATTTCCCTGAGTTCTAAGTGTCCTTGATACGCACTACAACACATCCCAAATGCCACCCTAAGTGCAGCTGTGGAGTTTAAGCAAGTGGAGGGTGCCAGGCAGGGCACCTCAGGATCAAGGACAACCTGTGCCACCAGGCTGAGCCCTGCTGGGAGCAGTGGGACCCTCCCAAATGTGCCCTTCCAGCCGCCTCTTCCCATTTATCCCGAGCGGGCTCCTCCTCAGCAGATGTTCAAGACTCAGCACTCAGGCTCACACGGAGGAACTTCCAAAACAAACCATCTGGAAAAGAAAACAGCAAACCATTTGCAAGCTATTTCCCTCCTCTGCCGCGTCCCCGATCCCAAAGTCACCGGGAAGGATTGTGGAGGACAGGGAGCGCCAGCACAGGAACGGAAGGAGTGTGTCAGGGAACGTTCCCCGCAGGCCTGCAGCTGTTCCAGGGAAATAAGGCGAGGCAGCCCTGCTCCTTGGCACGGCCCAGGGCTGGCAAGGCACCCGCAGCTGCTTTGTCCCATGTGAGCTCTGCCCCATGGAGTGGGGGCAGCAGGAGCCAGGAGGACACGGGAGCTTCTCCCTCTTTGCTTTCTGTCCTGGCTTTCTCCCACCTTAGGAGGAGCTGGTACCTTTAGTCCCCAAATGGGAAAATCGTTTGTTGTTCATCCGTTCCTAATGTCAGAGGTTGTAGCCAAGATGTTCTCGCCTCCAGCAGGTCCCACGGTGCCGCTGGGGCTCCAGTTTCCCTTGGAGCTGAGGCGCTGCTGCCCTGCAGCACTGCACACACAGGATTATTCCAATTGCTCTTAACAGCCATAAAGTGTGCTGGGTTCTGTAGGACTTTCTGCTACCCCTGGTGGCACATGAGAGCCCATTCCCCAGCAGGCTGTGGTCCCCGTGTGCTGGTACTTTGGATTATTGCTGGAGGGAGGGAGATGAACAGGAATAAGTGAGGTGGGAAATGTGCATTGCTCTGGAGCACGATGGAATTCTGGCTGTGGAGGGCACGTTGTGGGTCAGAGCTGCAGTGGGAAATAGGCGTGCGAACTCTGGGGCAGCGTGTGCGGGATCACGCGTGGTCACAGCCGGTGGTGACAGACAGGTGTCGTGTGGGTGCCTCCCTTCCCTTTGGCTTTTTCGGGATCTCTCAGCTCCTCTGGGGTCTCCCCGTCCCCGCCTTCCCCGAGAGCTCCTGCACAGCCCAGGAAATGGGGCAATGAGAGTTGAGTCACACATCCCTGCGCTGCGTTTCCAGAGGAGCAAGTGTGACTGTCAGGTTTACAAAAGATTGTTTATGTTCAGTGGCGTGAAATGGGGAGCGAGTGTGCGGAGCGGAGCGGGAGCGGGGGCTGACAGTGCCGCATCCATCCTCCCTGCTCGCTGCATCCATCCTCCAGCCGCATCCATCCTCTCTGCTCGCTGCATCCATCCTCCAGCCGCATCCATCCTCCCTGCTCGCTGCATCCATCCTCCAGCCGCATCCATCCTCCACGCTGCGGCGGCCAGAGCGCCGGGCCCGCCTGACAGGGGCCATAAATCACCGCTGGGAGATGCTGTACCTACAGCTTACACCATTCCCCGTGACAAACACACAATAATCCACACAGCACAGCACTTTTTCTCCCCTCTCTCCCTGCGCCGCTGGTGCTCGAGTGACGACAAGAGGAAACCTGGAAAGCCTGGATGTGTCCTGCGGGACCGCGGGAAGGAGCGGGGCTGTCACAGCTCCGCGTCACAGCGGAGCCAGCGGCTGTGGAGGGGCCAGAGTGACAGGGACACCTTTGCAGAGGCCAGAGCAGGGTGGCTAGCAGAGGTCCGGTTCCCAAGCCGTGATTTTCACTCGCCCCAGCCCAAGGAGGATGGAGCGGGGGCAGGTGGGATGGAGCTGGGGAGGATGGAGCCCCAGGCTCTGCAGCATCCTGGGCATGGCCAGGCTGGGCACATGGGGCCGTGGTTCCTGCAGCCTGGACAAACTTTCCCGGGCCGTGTCCTGCCCTCACAGGGCCCGTGTGTGCTGGAGAGGTGAGCCCGCTGTGGGCACAGGGCCCTGGGGGAGCCCTGGCGTCGAGGCACAGAGGGGCCAGCCCGGCCACCTCACCCAGGCACCCTCCTGGCACCTGGGAGTGGAAACACGATCCCCAGAGGAGGAGAAGGAAAGGCAGGAGGCAGCAGTGCTGCCACCACCCTGGGCTGTGATTTGCGAGGGAACAGGAAGGAAAGAGGCCTATCTGGTTGGACAACCCTTAAATCAATGTATCCTAATTAACAAAAGATCTAATTCATCAAAGTGACAGCGACTCTATTTATATCGCCTCCTTCCATGGGGGCTGCTGGGGGTTTAGGCTTGGGGATTTTTCTCCCTTCCCTTTTCTGACAGCTTTATCTTTCCCACACACATTTTAATTTTCCCTTTCTGGGGGAGAAGGACTGATAGTGAAGATTTCCTTGGGAATATGGACATTTAATTGACATTTTCTGCCTCACCCCCAAAATAGCGGGATATGTGGGGGGAGCTGGGAAGGAGAGGTTATCTTAGAGAGGTGCAGGTCTGATTTGGAGGGGGAGGAAACCACTGACAGGTGAGCGGGGGGGGTGCAGCTATCCATGCAAAATGTGGTCAGATCCTGCAAGCTGAGGTTGTGCTCTGAAAATACCCCCAGCAGGAACCGTGGTCGTACAGGGATCTTGGCTTTCACTTGGAAAAGCAAACCCTGAGAGCTTGACAACACGCTGGCTGACACCTTAAATCTTGAAGTGCATAAAAAGAAACCCAACTGTTTTGTTTTGTTTTAATATCTGAAACCTCGTGGTTTGGGGGCTGGGAGCGCGGGAGGCTGAATTGCCGTATAAATACCGGGCCCGTGGCAGCACAGAACTGCTCTGCTGCTCTCAGCGGGCTCAGCTCGGGAGGAGTGAGGGTTGGACGTGATATAGGAACACAAAAATAGTAATAATAGTAATGAATCCCCGTTCAGCCACTCCTCCCACGGCAGCACAGGAGCAGAAATCCGAGCTGCAGAACACAAGCCCCGGCTTGTGCGGAAGAGGAAGCTCAGGAGGCTGCTGGGGTAAAAAATCCCCAAAATGAACCAAACCAAACCAAGGCAAGGCAAGGCAAGGCAAGGCAGCCCCGCTCTGAGCCGCAGCCTGCTCAGAGCACACAGAGAGCAGGAGATGAAAGGGCCATAAAATGGAGCCGCGGCTGGCGGCTGCACCAGCACATCCATCCTGGAGAGCCGGGTACCTGTGCCTCCCGGAGCCTAAACTTCTGATGAACCAACGCGCTGCCGAGCGCATTTATATGCAAAGGCGTATAATATGTCCCCTGTATCTAATTATCTGTCAACCTGAGGCAGTTTGTTTTCCAAATCGGCCTCTCGGCTGTGACTTTATGAGGTCGTAAAGAAAACGGTGCCACTCTCGCACCGGAGCGCCAGGAGAGCCTGGATCAACAAATTACCATCTTTAATGGTGTCTGCTCGTGCGAGCCCCTGCCCTCCAGCGTGTCCCGGCACAAAGAGCCCCAGCCCCGGGCAATCCGGCCAGTTCCCAGCGCTGGCACGGCAGCTGGATCGGGCAGTGAGGGCAGGAGTGACCCCCGTGCTGCCCTCGCTGCCCACTCACCCTCCTCTGGCCTCATGGACACGTTCCAAAGTTTGGCAGGAGCTGGTGAACTCCAGCCCGCTGGCTGTGAGAGCAACACCGCCAAGCCACGGATTCCTCTGCCCACGCTGCTCCCTGTGATTAGTGATGGAAAGGAATTAAAAGGAAGGAGGGAAAAAAAAAAAAAAGAGCGAGGGAGAGGGGAGGGGAGCGGGTCAACAGCTGAGTGCAAGGCAAGTCGCTAGACAGGGAGTAATTAAGATACTTGGGTAAATATGATTAATAAGCTCAAACTGGCAGGGTGTGCAGTAAACAAGGGCTAACCAGATGGTACCCTTTCCTTTCTGACAATGCTGCAAGCTTTGTAAAAATAGGAAGGAAGGCTCTGGATCCTCCCAGCGAGCTCGGGAGGAGGGAGGATTCAGCACAGGGCCAGGGCAGTGAATCACCTGACAGGAATGAGAGACATTTCCCCCTCCATCACATCCCGGCCAGGGACTGGGAAAACACGAACACATGGGTCAAACACATGGATCAAACACATGGATCAAACACATGGATCAAACACATGGCTGATCCCTGAGCCGGCGGGGCTGGGAGCTGCTGGGAGGGCACCAGCGAGCACCACGGGCCAGCCGTGGCCAGGGGGTCATGCCCGGCCAAGGCTGGTCAGAAATTTCCCCCCAAAACACTTCCCTGTCAGGAGATGCCATTTCACCAAAGGTGAAACATTTGCGGAAATGCACTGATTTTGATGAAATTGCATTTGGAAAGAAAAATCAAAGGAGAAAATCATTTCGATAAGGCCAAAGCATTTGAGTTTGACCTTTTAGGAATTAAATGGCATGGGGTTTTTTTCCATTTCAAAAAGCATTTTGTTTCAATGTTATATATATATATATGTATCTGTAAGAACTGCTGAAGCCAGAGTGAAATGCTGTGATTATCCCAACATGTGATGATACATTTCCCCCAGTGCAGTACTACATTAAATTAAGCCCAAATATCCTTCTGCTTTGAAACCTGGAACATCAGAGCAGCAGGACAGCGTGTTCAGGTCTCAGAACTATCTGTTTGCACTTGACTATTTATTGTGCAGCATTTTGGAAATAAAAAATTTGCCAAGTAGCCCCAGGTATTAATAATAGACTAAATCAGCACTTGACTCTTGGCTTCCTCAGGACAAGGATTCTCCTTTTCCCAGCTGAAAAGTTCCCAGTGATAATGAGAACAGCAAATGTTTTGTCTTCGCAGGAGATGAGCAGAACACGGGGCGTGGGAGGAACTGTCGGAATCCCAGCGATGGCTCCAGCTTCTCCCAGCGCTGCTTTTTCCCACAGCTCACTCTTTTCACCTCAGGTGAGGTGTCTCAGTGCTGTGGCGAGCTCCTCCTGGGCTGGGAGGTTGTCCCCTGGCTGTGCCACTGATCCAAAGTCACTTCTGATTCCCTGCCCAGATATTGAGGCTGCTGCAGCCGCCGCAGCACCCCAGGGCAGGGGATGGGGCTGGCTCTGCCCTGTGCCACGTTCATCACCCCAGGGCACGACTGGGAGGGTCTGTGGATGCTTCCAGTGTGAAAAATGCGGTGAGATTTGTTGGGAGGCTTCGAGGCATAGCCAGTGGCTCGAGGAGGTGGGGTAGGGATTAAAGATAAAGAAGAAATTTCAGCTCATTGGCAGGACACATATTTTTCCAATATAAAAGCAAATGGGGGAACCCTTAAATAAATTGACTCTATAAAAACGTCCCTTTGTATTACCGCCTCACCTTTTCAGGGGGAAAACACCAAGGGGTTTTTTTGTGGATCCAGAATAAAAATATCAGTGCTGCTTTGTAATTTCCCAGAGCCACCAAGCAGTCCAGAGCTATTTAAAATCCACAGGCCCCCCTCAGCACCCAGCGCCCACCCGGCTGCAGGAGCAGCTGCCATGGAATTACAAGTCCTCATCACAAGTGAGGAGAAACAAGTTGTGGCATTTAGGAAAGGTCTGCAAAAATAGGTGTCAGACCTTAACTAATAGTGATTGTCCTTCCATTCTGCTGTAATTTACATTTAATTCACACATTTCATTTCCATTTAAAATATGATTACAGTGTTTTGAAGCACATCTCACCTGTCCCCTCCGATTAGGGTGGGATGAAAATAACACGGAGCAGCAGGAGTGAGGCTGGGCTTGGCTGCAGGATGGGAAACACACGGTGCTGCTCAGGGACAGACAGCACTTCCAAAAACACCCCCCGAGCAGGGGCAGAGGGGCAGGACAGCCACAGCCACAGCCATGACACAGCCACGACACAGCCACAGCCATGACACAGCCACAGCCACAGCCACAGCCACAGCCATGACACAGCCACGACACAGCCACGACACAGCCACAGCCACAGCCACAGCCACAACACAGACACAGCCACAGCCATGACACAGCCACAGACACAGACACAGCCATGACACAGCCACAGCCATGACACAGCCACAGCCACAGCCATGACACAGCCACAGCCACAGCCATGACACAGCCACAGCCATGACACAGCCACAGACACAGACACAGCCACAGCCACAGCCACAGCCACAGCCATGACACAGCCACGACACAGCCACGACACAGCCACAGCCACAGCCACAACACAGACACAGCCACAGCCATGACACAGCCACAGACACAGCCACAGCCATGACACAGCCACAGCCATGACACAGCCACAGACACAGCCACAGCCATGACACAGCCACACCCATGACACAGCCACAGACACAGCCACAGCCACAGCCACAGCCATGACACAGCCACAGCCATGACACAGCCACAGACACAGCCATGACACAGCCACAGCCACAGCCACGACACAGCCACAGCCATGACACAGCCACAGCCATGACACAGCCACAGCCACAGCCATGACACAGCCACAGCCACGACACAGCCACAGCCACAGCCACAGCCACAGCCATGACACAGCCATGACACAGCCACAGCCATGACACAGCCACAGCCACAACACAGCCACAGCCACAGCCACAGCCATGACACAGCCACAGCCACAGCCACAGACACAGACACAGACACAGCCATGACACAGCCACGACACAGCCACAGCCACAGACACAGACACAGCCACAGCCATGACACAGCCACAGCCACAGACACAGACACAGCCACAGCCATGACACAGCCACAGCCACAGACACAGACACAGCCATGACACAGCCACAGCCATGACACAGCCACAGCCACAGACACAGACACAGCCACAGCCATGACACAGCCACAGCCACAGCCACGACACAGCCACAGCCATGACACAGCCACAGCCATGACACAGCCATGACACAGCCATGACACAGCCACAGCCACAGACACAGCCACAGACACAGACACAGCTGTGACACGGCCACAGCCACAGCCACGACACAGCCACAGCCACGACACAGCCATGACACAGCCATGACACAGCCACAGACACAGACACAGACACAGACACAGCCACAGCCATGACACAGCCACAGCCACAGCCACGACACAGCCACAGCCATGACACAGCCATGACACAGCCATGACACAGCCACAGCCACAGACACAGCCACAGACACAGACACAGCTGTGACACGGCCACAGCCACAGCCACGACACAGCCACAGCCACGACACAGCCACAGCCACAGCCATGACACAGATACAGCCGTGACACAGCCATGACACAGACACAACCCTGCCCCACCTTCCTGCTGCAGTTCTTGCCCCAGGGCTTTAAGCACCAGCTTAAAAGATTTTAAACCTTCCACCAGCCCCAAGCCTCATCCAAGGCCTTGGACACTCCCAGGGATGGGGCAGCCACAGCTCCTCTGGGCAGCCAAGGCCTCACCGCCCTCACAGGGGAGAATTTCCCTCCTCCTGCAGAGGCCTTCCAGAAGATTTTTTTAAACACAAAAAGTCCTGGCTCAGAAATAAATCAGGCAGGCCCTCCCCAGCCCGTCCTCACCCCGCGCTGCGCCCGCCCCCGGAGCGCCGCAAAGGCAGGAAGGCGCTGATTAATATCTGCTACGTGTAGGGGAAAACAACAACCCCGTAAACAGTATTATTAACCCATGGGCTGGCAATAAATCAGTGTGAGAAGGTGACCTCAGCAATGCTGGAGTAATCCTGTGTGTCAGGGTAAATTTATGAGGCCAATTTTATTGGCCTGTATGACCCAGGCTCCTTGGAGATGTCTCAGTAACAAATCCAATCCATATCATTTATTAGCTTTGCACAGTGTCAGCTCGGAGCACGGGAGGGATCCCATTAAATCCTATTGCTCCCTCTGCCAACCGTGGGCACAAATAAGCTGTTGGATAATTGTCGGCTGCGAGGAGCCCCCATTAAGGAATCTGCTCTCCGATCCATGCGGCTTCCCAGGCTGGAAGTGCTGGGGTTGGCTTTGGCCATCGGCCCCTGGCCCTCCCTCGCCTGTGCTGGGCAGCAGCAGCAGCAGCAGGGGTTGGCTGTGGGGACAGGGGTGACAGAGGTGGGGACAGAGGTCTCCTCCTCGACCTCCCAGGTGCTGGGTGAGGATCTGGTGGCCCTGGGAGCTGCTGCTGGGCCGGGGAAGGTGCAGGGAGTGCGGGGTCACAGTGAGGATGTGGCTGAAGGGATCCTGTGAACAGATCTCTGGTGGGCGAGGGGCACAGGAAGGGATTTCAGAGCTGTTGGTGGCTGAAACTCCTCCCTCCAGGAGGGAAGGGATCCTCTGGCTGGGCCCTGCAAGCGGTGGCCAAAAATCCTCCATTTCAGGCACTTGGGGACCTTGTGGTGATGTGTGTGTGGTGCAAAGCACACTGCTGGTGACAGGAGCAGTTGTGCCTTCACAGCAGCACCTCTGGGTCTGGTCCCTGTTGGCCAAGCAGGGCCTGGCGGAGCAGTTTGAGGCTGTTTGACTGTCCCTGTCATCATAAGGTTTACGGATGGTTAATTTATTCTTTATAGCACAGTCATTGATGGCTGTTAAATCACAAATGAGAGCCAATAAAGGGTGAATTGCAGCTGAAATTACACTGTTTATATGACAGCAGAGTGCTGGCTAAAAGATTCATATGCCGCTGATGAAGTACGTTATAAATTTTAATTACCATAGTTTGTACAAATGACATGTTTGAAATGCTATTGAGTAATGTGACCCTGATAATGAAACTATAAAATAAATCATTAACTTTCTGAATGAGCTTTTTTATTTCCATGCTACATGAAGTAAACTTTCCAATTTATTCCATTGCAGTCTTCTTCTGAAAAAAAAAGTGCCGAGAGAAGAGTTGCAAACCTCCCCTCCACTCCTGGGGACACTGACAAGCAAAGCACAGGAGGGATGAGTGGGACCGTGGTGGAAATGATGTCAGGAGGGTGGCCAAAGCCAGGCAAAGCCCCTGAAGTGCCTGGTTAATGCAGGACAATGCCGTGCTCCTGCAGCCACAGCCAGCTTAGCCGAGCGAGCGCAGAGATAAGAGCAGGGCTTGAGAACCAGCTCCAAAGAGCCATAAAAATCACAGGCACCGAAGAGAGAAAATCTCCATTAAAGTCAGGCTGTAATTATAACTCGCTCGCTGGCCGGGGGCTCCGCAGCCCAAGCTGCTGGAGAAGGCCCTGCTGTCCCCCAGGAGCTCCCGGGATCTGCCAGAGCTTTGGAGCCAGAGCAAAGGTGCCTGAGCCCCGACGGTTCCACACAGCAGCCCAGATAATTCCCTGGATGGGAGTGACAGCCGAGTTCCAGCCTAGGGAGGGATTTCTCAGGAGCCTCCCTGGGGAAGGAAGCGCAGGCCAGGCACTCACTGACCATCGGTCTTGCTCTGCTCATCAAGACAAGGGGATGCTTCTAAACCCTCTGGAAGACACTGGAATCAGGCTGTCACCTTATTATATTGCCATCTATTATTTTTTTAAGGGATACAGGGCATGCAACAAGATGGGAGTGTGCCAGAGGTTCGTTCGCACCCCTCTGCAGAGAGTGCTCCAAAGCACCGTGTGCCCTGCTCCTGTGTGCCCACGCTGACCCATCCCAGAGCAGGAGCAAAGGGCTCCTCCTTCCCCTCAACCTCCTCCAGAAAATCCGCCAGCTCTGGGGCTCTCTGCCCCCCTCGCCAGCACCTCTGGCTTCTTCCTCATCCCCTTGGTTAACCTTTAATTAGGAACTATTAAATTGGTGTTCTTTGCCCACCTCGGGCTGGATGTGAGCCTCTCCTGTTCCCCAGCCTCCCCACACTGTGTATAAGCAGCGTGTCCCAGGGCAAACAAAAGGTGGCAGTGGGAGTCTCCCAACAAGCAGCTGGGAAAGGAGGGGGAAGGGGCCCCATGACATTTTCAGCCCTGGGGATGCAGCAGGAGGTTGCAGGTCAAGCGCCGTGCAGGGGTCGGGATGCAGAAGATGAGGTAATTTATGACCCATAATGAGGTTTGTGGTTCTTTGTGCAGAGGTAGGGATGGATCTCATCCCTCAAGCCACGAGGGTCTCTGTGTGTGAGGTTTATCCATGGAAGTTGTGGTGGATCCTGGCTGGGTGCATCCCAGCGCCCCAAAATCGGGCAGAGTGTGTTTGCCAGCACGATGGGCAGCATGGGCACTCGCTGCAGCACGGGCCCATGGCACAGCCACCGTGGCACAGGCCACAGCCACCTCACCCCTCTCTGCAGGCCTCACTGGCCCCTGCGTCCTCCCCAGGAGCGTTTGGAGCTGCAGGACTTTAACGCCCGCTTTTGTCTTATCAGCCACGCTGGAAATACTCCCAAGCAGGCTGCTCATGCCGCACTACTTACCATTAAAAGAAAGGACCACATTATTGCTGTTATAAACCATTGATTAAGGTTTATAATAGCAATAATCCCCTCGAAATTCATTGTTACTGCAGTTAATGACCAGTTTATTAGAGCGTTAACCATCCTTGGCAATGGGCTGAGTCGTTTAATGCTGGTAACGACCAATTTCTCAAGGGTTATTGCTTAAATAACAAGCCTTTGTTAGATATATGTTCCCCCACCAGATACTGCTCCAGCTGGAACCTTCTCCTGTGAAATAATTGTTAATTATTTCCTCCAAGTTTTGTCACCATGTCTCAAAGTTTTAGGTGGGAAGGGTTGCTGAGGGCACAGTGTCAGAGCTGCTGAGAGCTGAGGCTGGGTGACGTGAGGGGAAGCAGCCAGAGACGCTGGACCCGTCACAGAGGGCTGTGGGAACTGTGCATGATGAGGTTTTTTCCCTCTTCTGTCACCCGGGAGTGTCCCAGCCCTGGGCATGGCCACCCTCGGAGCACTGCAGAGGTGCCAGCTCAAGCTGGGTGCAGGGAGGTGTCCAAGGATGAGCCCCAGGCTCCCGGGCACTGCCACGAGCCACCCAAGAAGGGTGAGAGACACCAGAGCCCTCCCTCCCCTCCCCTCCCCTCTCCTGTTCCATTAATTTGATCTGAGCGTCTCACGGCGTTAACGATGTCCTATCGTGTCACGTTAGTCCCATCCCTCTAACAGCATTCCCCGGGCCTGACACCAGATGAAAGGTACAGATACGATTACCCTTTAATTGTGTCATATTAGCAAAAATAAATACTGATACAGCACCAGGCTGACATGAAGCGATGGCAGATCCCTGGGAACGGGATTGGACTCGTGGCTCCCAGACCCAGCCCGCTGCCAGGCCCGGGTGTTCGCCGGGAAAACGTGGGAGGGGATCTCTGCCCGGGCTTCCATCTCTGCCTCGGTGCTGCCAGATGTGCAGGGAAGCCCCCGGCCCAGCCCCCTCCCCTCGGCACAGCCCCCAGCTCCTGGGAGCTGTCAGTGGGGGTGGGATGAGGCTGCATTGCCTTGATCCACTCCCTGCCAGCTCCTCACCCTCAGCTCTGCCAGCTCCTCACCCTCGGCTCCAGCTGCCTCTAACAGGCTTTTGGATTTTGCTATGCAAAAGAGCATCCCCCCATAATTCCCCCAGAAAAATTACATTTCCATAGCAAATTAAATTTCAAGCTTTCCTCTCTCTTGTTAAGAAACACAAAGAAAATCTTGATTTGAGGAATTAGTTGAAGGCTGAGCAGTGTTAGGGTTGGTTTTGGTGTTTGCCTCCCTCCTTTTGCTCTTTGTTCCCACGTTTGTGGGGTCTTTGAGGTGTCATTGGGAGAAAAATAAGGAAAAGGGAAGGAGGGATTACTCCAAAATCTGTGAGAAGTGTAAGTGGTTTTGGCGGTGAGATGCTGATCTTCTCCCACGATGCTTCAGACTCCTCCAGCCCCTCAGGAGGCAGGAATCTCCCTAAAAGAAATTATAAATACAAAACCTGAAATGCTTTCCCCCTCTCTGGGATGGAATTAGGATTTTCTCTCTCCCCCATCAGGCAGAACTCTCGCTGGTGCCAGGCAGCTCTGAGAGGGACCCTGGCTGAGAGAAGCGTGAGGCGCTGGCGCGGCCCCGGTCCAGCCAGGCCGGGTCTGTCTCTGGTCCCTGTCACAACTGCTGCGGGGATTTGTGCGAGCATCCGTGTTATTTTAGAGATAATGTGAGCAGAGTGGAGCATGTCACAGGATAATGGTCTCCTGCTGCTAGGCTGTTCTTGGCATTTATCAAAAAATGACACCAGAGGGAATATGCTCAAGGGAGCCGAGGTGTCGATTCGATGACTGCTATTTCGTGATAAAAGTTAACAGAAATAAAAATGAATTAGTCACAAAACAGCTTATTTATAGCAGTGCCTGGCCCAGGAGGGCATCCCTGGGAAAGGCAGGGCAGTGGTGTTCGAGTTCCTGGGAGGAACAGGCTGCACCCCAAAAGTGCCCCCAGCTCGAACCAAACGGGGCAGCATCCCCTGGGTTTCACCCGTTGTCCCTCCTGCTTTGTGCCTCAGCAGATACCCCCCAGACCCTTCTGCACAGTGCTTCCAAAACAAAACTCTTCCGTGTTTGGCCTAAAACCAAATATTTTGAGCAAAATGTTTCAGTGTTGCCTGTGTTTATACACGGCTGTGGGGGTGGGAGCTGGATGGAGCCGGGCCCTGTGCTGGGCTCTGGACGGAACTGGGCTCGTGTGTGGGGCCCTGGATGGAGCTGGGACCCTGCACTGGGCTCCAGACAGAGCTGGGACCCCACACTGGGCTCGGCTGTGGTGATGGAACTCCCAGCCCCAGGGATGCAGCCCGAGTGGGAGCAGGAAAAAAGGGCAGAACATGGGAAAAAAGGTCAGCCTTTGCTGTAATGGCTAAAAATGTCAACCATGGGTCTGGTGTTAAATTAATTATCCTGGCTGGGACCATCCATCGTGGGTACTGCAGCAGGTTAAATGTGCAGCTATTGAAGGGAAAGGGTGGGATCTGGGTCTCCACCCCAGCCCATCAGAGACTCCTGAAGCTCAAGGTTTCCCCTTTACCGGGGTGACCAAATCCATCGGTAATTGGTGCTGGGGCCAAGTCCTGGTGTGTTTCCAGCGGGACGCTCTGTTTTTGTTATCTCAGCTGTGGGCAGGAGCAGAGCAGGAGGAGGAGGAGGAGGCAGGAGAAGGACATGGCAGCACCTGGGCTGGCTGGCCCTGCGTGCAATAGGAAACAACAGGGGCCACAGGGGATGCTTCGCTGCTTTCCACCTCCGTGTTATTCCAGCCATAAATCCCAGTGACCAGCTTGAACTTTTCTCAATTGACATGTTTACAAGGGAAGTCCGCATTTGACAGGAAAATTAAGCATATCAATCACTTAACGAGCTCGTTAATGAATGGCTCTCAGATCTCTCTGATTTTGTGCCTGGTAGCACAATTTATTGATCAAGCGCTTTCGGCCGGGCCAGATGTTGCCGTGCCTTGATCCCCCAAGCCGGGCTCTGGGCAGGGTTTAGTGAGGGGTCATTCTCTTCAGCAGACCCCACGTTCCCTTTTCTGTCTCTGTTTTCTCTTCCTTTCTCTCCCCTTTCCCCCACAGAACAAAGGGAGCAGATGCGGGCTCGGGGCCCCTCACACCCACTCCGACATATGGAAGTGATCTCCTCTGTCTCTGTAATTACACAGGAGCTGCTCTGCAATGGCTCCGGGTTTTATTGCACAGAAACCAACCTATTCCTACATAAAACATCTTTATGGCTTCTTCTCCAGGGGCTCCTTGGCCAGGTCCTGGAAGGTATAAAGGCGTGCGGGACCCCCAGCAGCTGGCGGGGACCCCGGGGCCCCCCGGCAGGACAGAGCACAGGGGCAGAGGGAGGAAGGCCGTGCGAAGGTGGCAGCTAGAGCCCCCAGTAAAAACCCGCTGCTCTTGGGAGGCAGCAGAGAACACAAAATAACCCTGAAACCTTAACGAGATCCCTAACCCCTGACTGCATTCGCCTTCCCGGCCCTGGGGGTGCCCAAACCCCCCTTGGGGAGGGCTGGTCAAAGCCCCATTTGAACATCCCAAGGACACTCGTGGGCTGGGAATGGGTGAGGACCCTCAGCTCTTGCTCAGCAGGGGGCTAGGGACACTCACACCCATTTCTGGTGTGGAGCACAGCTCAGTCCCCACACTCAGCCCCGCAGGAGGGATTTGCAGGTCCTGTGTCCCAGGCACAGGCACCAACCCACGGGAGGGTCTGCTGGTGGTACCACTGTGCCAAACAGCCCTTCCTCAGGTGAGGAGCAGCTCCCAGAGACAGCCCAGAGCCCCCTGCATCCCCCCTGGCACCTGTGATCTGTCTCGTGGCATAAAGCGTGTTTTGGATGTGCTGTGAGCTTGTTTTCAGGAGGGCCTGATAAAACAATGCAGGAGTTACTGTGCAATATAATGGAGTCCAAAAAACCTCCTATAGTGCAACATGAATAGTCCAAAATGCAAAGATGACAATTTAAGTGTTTAAAATGTACTCAAGGTAATTCCAAACAAATTTTAAAGCCATTTCAGCCTATAAAACCCCTCAGTTAAATCACTGGTTATATGGTGGCAGTGCTTATGTTGCAAAATATCCCTGGCATGAAAGGGAAACTTTAAAAAATTGCCCGTTAATCCTTATAAATTACTTATTAGTGCTGCAGAGCTGGAGCTGGAAGAGCCCTCCGAGGAAGGCCGGGCTGTTTGGGCACTTCTTGCCGGGCTCTGTGAGGAGCAGTTGGGGCTGGCTTTGATTTGCTGGGCTCTCTGAAGGCATTGATGTTCTTCCAAAGCGTGACATCAGCGCTGATGTCATGGCACAGCTCTGGCTTCATCCCTCCCGCTCTCCAGGAGCCTCCCCCTCCTCCCAGCCTTTTTGGGGAAGCCAAAAACCTGTCCCTACTGCCTCCAGACCAGGGCCTTGTCATCCCCGGCAGGAGCTGGGGGATCTCTCCCCAAGGATGGAGGGAAGGGGGCTCAGACCCTCGGGTGTCCCCGGAGCGCTGCCCACAGGAGCTCTGGCTGCTCCCTGGGGAATTGGGATTCATTCCCGGCCACCGAAGCCTCCCCCTGCCACAGGAGCCATCGCTGCGTCTCTCGGCTGCGTCTCAGGGATGCAAATCCCTGCGCTGGGTGTCCATGTTTCACACCCTGCCAGTGGATTACACCCGCTGGAAAGCTGTGAAGTGCTTGCAAAGAAAATGAAAGTTTATTCCCTTCCCTGCGCTTCTGGCCTCCCAACTTTCCTCCTGTGTGTTTGTGCCCTGATTTGAGGAAGCGACACAATCTCTCACTCGCTCTCTTCTCTCGCTCTTTTCCTTTCACCAAACAGATGTAACTATTTATTCCTTATGTCCCAGTTTTCCTGTAATTTCATAAAGTGCAAATTTGCTGTCCTGCTCCCAAATGCCGAGTCGGTGGTTTGTCATAACAGTCATCAGTAACTGTCGCTTTCTGCCTGGGGCTTAATTAACCCACTCTCTCATTAGCATGTCCATGCAGTTGTAAGGAATGAAAGCCTGATTATTTTCTACAACAGTCGCAGCCAATTACTGCACTGAAATGGAACCACATTAATCAAATCTTTAGTACAGTGGCAAATTCAGAGATATCAGATTGCAAAAGACTGCAAACCTAATATGTCACTGTCAGCGGAGCTACGCAGGCATTTAGCGAATTGCATTAAATAGATGGCTCCGCTGAAACCGCATGAATTTAATATGTGATGGGATCTGGAAGCTATTAGTGTGACATGGCAAAGCACTGGGAGCTTGGCAGCTCTGGACTTTATCCATGAACTCAGGAAACTCATGTAAAAACTTGGGCGTGCGTGTGTGTGTGTGCGTGTGCGCAGCAAAACGTCTCGTCTGTTTGT
Organism: Aphelocoma coerulescens; assembly: GCF_041296385.1. Lineage (NCBI taxonomy): Eukaryota > Metazoa > Chordata > Aves > Passeriformes > Corvidae > Aphelocoma > Aphelocoma coerulescens. The sequence goes on from NC_091035.1 coordinate 4,476,864, forward strand.
GGAGAAGGCTTGGGCGTGGAGAAACGTGAGGAAAGCTGGAAATGCTCCCCACATCACAGTGGGTCTGTGCTGCTGTTGGACCCCGGAGCAGAGCTGGGGGCTGGAAAGGGTCCCTGTGTGGGGACACGGCCACGTGCGGGAGCCGCTCTGGCAGGAGGCTGCTCCTGGCTCGATGCCGGCGCCTCGGCCCTGCTGTGGTGACACACCATGGACACGGGATCACGTGCAGAACTCAGTCCCCAAGCCCTGGGTGGGTGCCGGGGCTGGGGGAGCTGCTGGATGGGGAATGTTTTCCCCAAGGACCTCCCGATCTCCTGCTGCTCGTGCCTTTCCCGGCAGCTCTCGGCTCCGTCAGTCCCCCGGTCCTGCCATTCCGGCCGCACGTGCCTCGGGCTCTGCTCCCTCTTGCAGTGCCTTGGCCGTGTCTGCCTGGGCCCTGCGTGGGCCGATGCCAAGGGCTCTCCCCGCTCTACCACGCTGGCTACAGCAGCTCCCGGCGGAAATTCCTCCTCTTCCTCTTTCCTGGCAACTTCCTGGGGTTCAAAGGCTGCGCAGTTGACGATGCCAGTGCTGTCACAACAGCAACGAGTCGGCTTCACCTCAGGCGTGAGCTCAGAGGCATTTTCCAGCTCTGCTC